>NC_137213.1:33193307-33223855 GCF_949987685.1 Ammodytes marinus | reverse complement strand
CCTCTCCCTCTCCCCCTCTCTCTCCCCCCTCTCTCTCTCTCTCTCTCTCTCTCTCTCTCTCTCTCTATCGATCTCTTAGTGAAGGACATTTTGCCTGACGTTTGACTCTCACCTCCAGATGTCTTTGTGTGAGACAAATTTAATCTGGTGCATTTAAAGGTGTAGTCAGTGATTCTGGAGAACACTTGTTGTCTAAATAACTTTATGTCAAAATCAGTGAATATCTCCTCATGATCCACTACCTGTCTGTACTGTGTGAATATCTCCTCATGATCCACTACCTGTCTGTACTGTGTGAATATCTCCTCATGATCCACTACCTGTCTGTACTGAGTGAATATCTCCTCATGATCCACTACCTGTCTGTACTGTGTGAATATCTCCTCATGATCCACTACCTGTCTGTACTGTGTGAATATCTCCTGATGATCCACTACCTGTCTGTACTGTGTGAATATCTCCTCATGATCCACCACCTGTCTGTACTGTGTGAATATCTCCTCATGATCCACTACCTGTCTGTACTGTGTGAATATCTCCTCATGATCCACTACCTGTCTGTACTGTGTGTGTGCGCTGAAAAAAGTGTTAATACACAGCCTAGGCTCTGTAAACTGGTATGTAGATGACCCACCATCGCTGGCAACATACCCGTTTAAAGAGTCTAGGCTGTGTATTAACACCAGATTATTTTTCAGCACAACACACACACACACACACACACACACACACACACACACACACACACACACACACACACACACACAATACATTTTCACACAAAAAAGAAAAACTGTTCTTATTTCTTGAAACGTGTCCCAAAACTGTTATACAAATCCTTACCTCCAATTAAGAAGAGAACACTAAACTTTACCTTTAACTGGAACACACACACACACACACACACACACACACACACACACACACACACACACACACACACACACACACACACACACACACACACACACACACACACACACACACACACAGACAGATACACACACACACACACACACAGATACACCATTCAGCTGTTTCATGGTGCTTCACTGCCCCCGTGTGTCCAAACTCAGAATTACATGCAGAGATCTCTACTCCACCACTTGACATATCTGCATTGTACCCTTTTATATAGGCTACTATCTGCATTGTACCACAATATAGATCAAAATAACAGAAACACTGCAGTATGGCTTTGCAATTTAACCCCATAGGCTACTGAATCGACAAAGCTTTCGTACATGAAATAAAGATTGGCTTCATCCAACATCTAGATTTCGTTTTTTTTTAAAGAGACCTACACATTATTATTTAGATATTGCCAAATGTTTTTTGATTTGATTTGATTCAATTTATTTCAGACATAAAAAAATAAAAAATTAAAAGCATGCAAATACAATACAAAAATATGTTCAAATGATTTCACAAAATAAATAAAAATAAACAAAAAATAAACAAATAACATATTGAATTGATATGCCTGAAAAGGAGTAGGAAGAAGTATAAACTTAGTAGGAAGAAGTATAATTATTCAAATATTACTGAAAGAGTAACACCCATTACTCTTTCAGTAATATGAGTTGTATTATAAAAAAAGATTTGTTCATTCTCATAATCGAGTGAGTGTGTATTAGTTGTTTGTCCCATGTGAACATCTGGGTTATTGGCTTTATAGGTCCCTGGTTATTTTGAGCCAGCTAAATATCGGTTCATTCATTTTCCCGCTCTTCTATTGTTGTGGAACATTCTGGAACTCTAGTCTGAGGTCAGTGCGGGTCAGAGACACGTTCGGACAGGGCGGCAGGATGTCACGGTAGGTGGAATATGGACACTTCGTCAATTCGTTTCGTCAAAAATGAACATAATTTTGCTGTAAAAATCAATAAATAAATATAATCGGGGCCCAATCGGGACTGAATAAATAAATGCCGATAACATCCGTGGATTTAAATCGGCATTTATTGACACGCCAAACTAATTAAACATGATGCTTACCGATTGCTAAACGTTAGCTGGATACCAAGTTTTTGTCTGCCACATTTTTTATTTAATGTGTGTCTGTATCGTTTGTTTTAACTGTCCCACTTAACATTTACATTTACTAGCTAGCGAACCGTTTGCTAGCTAGCTGGCCAGCCGTTACGTAGGTAGCTAACGTAATACTTAGCTAGCTAAAGTGACCTAACCGTGAATGTAGCAACTTATATTATTGTGTGTGTGTGTGTGTGTGTGTGTGTGTGTGTGTGTGTGTGTGTGTGTGTGTGTGTGTGTATTACGGCTTGCTAGCGTAGACAACTGTTGACATAGCAACGTACGGACGCTAGCTAACGTATCATGCTTGGAGCGTTATGAAGGCAGTCTCGCACAGCCTGACCAAACTACAGCAAGTAGTAGGACTCCGTTCAGACGTGTGTGTGTGTGTGTGTGTTTGAGAGAGAGAGAGAGAGAGAGAGACAGACAGAGAGACAGACAGACAGACAGACAGACAGACCAAATTACAGCTAGTAGGACGCTGTTAATACACTTTCACTGAAATGCAATGAGAGGCTGTCACAATGGACTATAAATTCATCCTTGCGGTGAGCGATTTCCCTGAGCTCTCAAACTGTTATTAAAACAGTTACCTGGATATAAACAGAGGAACTTTTGCTTGGCAGACCATGTGATGAAGACCATATATATCAGGTAAGGTAATATTATACGTTTTAACTAAATTAGGTCAGGTTGTGACTGTGCTAATTTAGATAACTTCAGCTAATGGAACGTAATCTTGGAAAATGTTTATATTAGCCTAGTCTGGCATGACCACTTCCGCCAGCGTCTATTCGCTTGCGTCGAAAAGCTACGCAGCCCTGACGCAGCCCCCTCCTTTTCCGGTTGCTGGCTTTCCCCTATTGTGATCCCCCTCAAATTCGGAAACAATTCGCTCACAGTCAACCCGTGTGCTTATGTGCAGCGCTCTCTCTCACACACACACAGGGTGTGGGAAGTCACATTATTGTAGACAGAAATAAAGTGTGGCGATACTTCGGCGGTCCGGGACGCATCATAGCTTAGCCTAGCTGTCCAACTTCATTGTACAACTACCCCCGGGCAGAAATACCCTCATAAACTCTGGAAAATGAAGCGTGGGGGTTTGAATTGAGCACCGGACCTTATAACCAGCTAGATTAAGATCCGCCGTTCCCTTTCTTTGGTGAATTAGGGACTAAGCAGCGGTGTTTTAGCGACGGGGAAAGATTCCAACGGCTTCCACTATCACCTAGCAATTTACGGCTACTTGCTGCAGTTGGTGTAGCGCTCACAACGTCAAAACCCTGTTCTGCCTGTAAACAGACGGACTACGGCTCTGACTACAGCGATAGGAGGTGGTGACATAAGTTCTCGAATGCTATAAATTCTACTCGACCGCCGTAGCCGTCCTCTCAACCGCCGATGATAATGTTACCAGAGATAACACTACGTGGCAAGTTAACTCCGGTTAAGTTATCCCGTGAGCTCCTCGGGGGCTAAAGTGTATGGTGTCTTGACATGCTGGTTAGAAAGCAACACACTATGTATATTCCTTTTGTCTTTAATAGTTTTTGTGTGGCGTTTGCGGGTTTAGCCATTTCTCTGACAGTCTCTGGGCGTGAAGACGTTCCATCAAAATAAGTCCCCCCCTGGCACTATTTTGCAGGACACCGCTGCTGCTTCCCGGGGTTAGCCCCGCCCTAGATGATTGTGATTGGTTTAAACAAATACAAACAGGCTAGCCCAGTTTCCCCCGGTTTCCCCACCCGAATAGACGGCTCTAAACAGAGTGCTTCCAGACCATACTACTTGCTGTAGTTTGGTCTGGCTTTGCGAGACTAATATTAGCCTATCTATTTTGAGTATAGCTAGAAATAACTGTAGCCCACAAGTGCACATCATTTTACAAACTATAATTATATAATTTTAAAAGTTACTTGTATAGAATAAGTCAGGTCAGAATATTTATCCAAATATTCATATAGAACTATTTATATAAAAGCTCTAGAGCTCATTAAAATGCAATTTATTTTTGAGTATTTTAAGATTACAAAAGCTGCCCAGTGTTAATGCTAATTCTATCAAACTATGAAAAAATGCCAGAGAAACAACAGAAGATCATCCAATATACTTTAAAAAAAAACAGTCATCGTCCTGTTTGACAGACATTTCTTCTTTTAGGATGTGTATCCTATATGTTGAATAGAAATATGAGTGTGAGTATAATTTTATCACCCTCCAATTGAAGCTTTTACATTTGATTTATAGGCTATTCTTTTTATTCGCAGGGACAGACAGCAGACGCTCAAATTCATCGAAATTGCCCGAGGAGTACGACAACCGTTAAACAGGTGTGAGACATGCTTCTGTTGAGGGCTTCATGTGAGTATGGTAATTTTTGGCATATGTGAACATCATAATGCTGATTTTAGGCCCGATTTGCCTTTCAAGGAATACCTGCGAGCAGACTGTTAACACAGTTACAAACATGGCAAAGACAAACCAAACCTTTGCCCTAAGCCAAGTGGGATATTCAAATTTTAGCATCAACTGTTATATTTGCGGGGAACACTGAGACCCCCCATGAGAAACTTATTCTGGGAATTCCTCCCGGGGCAGTGATGGCGGCGGAGGGTTAATAAAAAACTTCACAGCCCCTTTCAAAACACAGTTACAACGTGCTTAAAAATGAAGGAAAACATATATAAAACGGACTAAAAGCCATAGAAAATTAGCCCAGTATGTGATGTACAGTAGGCTTATGGTTAATATATGAAACTGTTCACTCCTGTCTGCCTGACTGAGGCATCGAGAACTGCGTCAGTGTAAAAGTAATATGTATTTCACCTCAATATAATCAGAGTGAATTCAATAACATGCAGGTAGGTTATTATTTAAAGAGGACCTATTATACTACTTTTCTGGTCTTAATTTCTTGTTTTACACTGCTATAGAGCAACCTGACACGAATCACATCACAAAAAACTATGTAGATTTTCGGGAAGCTCTTTCTCTTATTTTGGCGATTCAGCACGTCCTGTCAACACTTGAGTGTGTGTGCTTCGGCAATCTCCGCTCCCTCCGCCTGTGCTTCGGCGATCTCCGCTCCCCTCCCCCCTCCTGCAAACCCCACTCCGTTGTGATTGGTTACCTTCCTTCCGGAACACTTTCAGTGGCGGGAAGCGCGAGCATGGACCTATAAGGGCGCGAGGCAGACGCGAACAGGGAAGTGACAGCATTACCATACATGGAAACATCCGCGTGGTGACGTCACAAAGTTACATGCGACGTCACAAAGTTACAAAGGGTAGACCGCTCTGAACACGTGACTTCTCGACTGGCTAGAATAGTGTTTAGTGCTCTGCACAGACACCCCAGACGGTCAGCAGGGAATACGTCGAAATGCATGTAAGTCATTATTTGATAATTTAGTATGGTTAAGCATGACTATGAATCATCATAACAACGTTTATAGGTCATAAAAATCAAAAAGCATCATAGGTCCGCTTTAATAACTGCAGAGCATATTCCATCGTTTTTGGTTTTTTAATTTGCACTCATATATCTCCGTGTGTAGGCTATTTAGAATCCTAATTTTTTATATTTTTTTGGTATCACTACTCCATGGAAAAATCAGTCGAGGCATTTGTTTATTAATTGTAAGAATGGCTTCATCCGTTTTGCAAAGGAACTCCCTGTATGATAGACCTACATGGCTTATAATAGGCCTATATCTGGATTAATTTTACACAAACACATTCGTTCTCATACTTCATACATGTGCCGACGGAGTCGCCGTTTCTCCTTTCTCCACAGAGTTTGCGTGGACGACCGCACATCTTCCCTTCAAGTTTGCTTTTGATAAATCACAAAGTTTGCTTAGTGGATGGCGTACACAATTGGATCGTTCCAGTCAAAGTCCAGATCTTAATCTAATTGAAATGTTTTGGCTGGACCTGAAGCGTGCAGTTCATGTCCTCACTCGCTGCATTCTTTAAGGAGGAGTGGCAAAAATCCCCCAAAACAGAGACACTGATCGGTCGTTACAGGTACACTGAAGAGAAAGCTTTAACATCACACTTCTTCAGATGAAAAGGAGACAGTGGAGAGACAAGTCTGACAGGACCAATTCAACTGAATCCATCCAGGCCAAACACTGGTGAGTACGCTGAACGACAAAACGCTGAAACACTAACAAAATATTTTGTCAGATTTAGTTCTGAGTTAACGTTAGTCCACCCTTTTAACTGGAATTGAAAAAGCTAATTTGATACTCCAAAACCCTTTTTTATGTAGTTTATGTATTTGTATTAAAATTTAAACAGTCTGTATGAAAGCTATCAGTAAAATAGTTACTTTTCTGACAATAACCTAAAACAAGTACAAAGGAGCCCTGGACTGTGACCGCACACTCCCTCCATCTCTCTCGCTCTCTCGTTAAGTTATAAAAGTTAAGCTATATCAATAGACTCTGAACACTGTTATAAATGACGTATCTGCTGATCTCTAGATTAAGGACCTCTGCAGTAATGGTCCAGGGTTGCGGTCGTGGAGCAGGACGGTGTGCGCTCTCACAGCTGGTGGTTACCCTGTGGGGGTTTGTGCAGCTGACAGCTGACCACATGTGCCAAGCGCATTATAGAGTAGAACTAAAATTGTGTTATTTATTGTTTTAAAAAAAAACTTTACGCAGTGCCATCTGAACAGGCCATTAAATTATACACATTTACATCTCTGCAGACGTGTATTCTTGTAGACTTTTTTTTATATTGATTTGAAATATGCTGTAGAGTTTCTCTCCTGGTTAATATATCTTTTTTAAAACAAAAGTAAAAGTTTATTGCATAGATGCGGTAGGACTGACGTGTTTGTTTCACCCAGTCTTTGCCCCAACCACTCATGGTTACATCCTTGTTCTCCATTTATGTTTTATTTCCTGTTTTTCAGCAGGTCATGTGATTTCAGTGAAACCATCTGATTCTCCTCCTACTAAGGAAAACAAAAGATGGGAATGTGTCTCTCTCAGAGAAAAGATAATGTCTGAAGCTGCAGCACTGCATCAGAGGATCACACACAATTATACTTTAAGTTCACTTTTGGTCTTTTCCTGTTCTGCTAAATATTTTTAGGGGAGAGTGGCCTAAGTTGTGCCGGTGGGGAAGTTGTGCCAGCCCTTGTTTCTAGAAACCCATATAAGAATTTGGAAATGTGACCACATATTTAAGAAGAGCCATCCATTTGACTCATACTGTAAAGAAGGGAGACACAAGGAATAAGATATAAGCACATTTAAGCTCAAAAAACTGTTTTTTGCCTTTCAAAGTAAAATTTCCATGATCAAGGTTTTTTGATTATTGTGTCTGAACAATTATAGACACGTTTGAAAACATTTGACACATGTTTTAGTGCTTTAGTATGCTACACTTTGTGTCTATATAGTTAGCACGATGTCAGCCCTAAACTGCTGCATCATGCTTATTATCCAAATTTCTGGGGTTGGGGTGATTTGTGCCAGAGGGCCTGGGGTGAGTTATAAGTAAGTAAGTAAGTAAAATGTATTTATAAAAGCACATTTATAACAGTTTGCACTGTCCAAAGTGCTGAACATAGTGCATTCAGTAGGTAAAAAATTAAGGTAAAATAACAATAACAAAAATAAAAGACATAAAGCCCATACATCCACATAAACACAGGTAGTAGTGCAGAGGTAAGATAGTTAATGGGGAGGAAACACCAGGGTGTACAGATGGGTTTTGAGCCTTGATTTAAAGGCAGAAATGGAGAGGGAATTGCATATGCCAGGTGGCAGTTGGTTCTAGAAAGGGCGGAGCAGCTAGTGCAAAGTAAATTTCTGAGAGTTCTGCCATTGGCATGGCTGTATATGCTGGTCACCATAAGAAAGTGATTGTCTACAGTAGCTCAGAAGTGACCGACATCTCCATTCCACTTGACGACACCACTGATGAGAGTTCAGATAGCCAGAAAGATGATGATGGTGACTTTGTCATTGTGAGCTTTGCAGGTAAAACCATTAGATCTGCTAGGCCTTGTTTAAAGAGGACCTATTATACTACTTTTCTGGTCTTAATTTCTTGTTTTACACTGCTATAGAGCAACCTGACACGAATCACGTCACAAAAAACTATGTAGATTTTCGGGAAGCTCTTTCTCTTATTTTGGCGATCCAGCACGTCCTGTCAACACTTGAGTGTGTGTGCTTCGGCAATCTCTGCTCCCTCCGCCTGTGCTTCGGGGATCTCCGCTCCCCTCCCCCCTCCTGCAAACCCCACTCCGTTGTGATTGGTTACCTTCCTTCCGGAACACTTTCAGTGGCGGGAAGCGCGAGCATGGACCTATAAGGGCGCGAGGCAGACGCGAACAGGGAAGTGACAGCATTACCATACATGGAAACATCCGCGTGGTGACGTCACGAAGTTACATGCGACGTCACGAAGTTACAAAGGGTTAGACCGCTCTGAACCGCTCTGAACACGTGACTTCTCGACTGGCTGGAATAGTGTTTAGTGCTCTGCACAGACACCCCAGACGGTCAGCAGGGAATACGTCGAAATGCATGTAAGTCATTATTTGATAATTTAGTATGGTTAAGCATGACTATGAATCATCATAACAACGTTTATAGGTCATAAAAGTCAAAAAGCATCATAGGTCCTCTTTAAGAAAATTGTCCTTTAATCTTTGTAAAATATTAATTTATTTACTTTAAATAAACCTTAAATAAGTGATTGTCTAATGGATTTGTATTGCATTACAGTTTATGAGATATATATCAATGGCACAATTTACCCCATGGTATTCTCTCTCGCCACAAGACATATTTTTTTCCGAAAGCTATATTTCTTAAACAGTTTATTCCAGATCCAAAGTTTTTATTGCCAGGGATGCACAACACCCTGAAATATATGTACATATTTGAGTTGGAGACTTTACTGTCAAGGCCTCACTTTAAAGTGAGTAAATAGTGGCACAACTCAGGCCACTTGATGTGGTTCTGATGTGAACATTAATACTATTATGAATGGCATGTTTTTTTAAATAATTGGACATCCCATGAATCATGCTTAATTTAAGTTTTCAAAAGTACATTCATCTTTTTCTGTCATAAAATTATTTGATTATTTATTTATGTGTATATACTGTGTATGTTAGGCATAATGTATAGCAAACGGGTCACTCGCGAGAAAAGACCGACGCGCAGCAGGAGGGCTCTTGTTCATCCATTGTTCAACCATTCTGATGTCCGGTTTTAACTTCAGCACGTTGTCTTGTCCACGTTTACATCCCTAAATGCATTGAGTTGCTGTCATGTGATTGGAAGATTAGCTTTTTGTTTTTATAAGCAATTAAACAGGTGTACCTAATAAAGTGGCCGGTGAGTGTATACACACACACACACACACACACACACACACACACACTCACACACACACTCACCGGCCACTTTATTAGGTACACCAGGAAACAGGAAACTGAGGATACAATTTGCACATGCTCATCAAAATTGGACAATAGAAGATTGGAAAAGTCATGCCTAGTCTGATGAGTCTCGATTTCAATTGCAAAGTTCAGAGGCCTGTTTCAGGTAGCTGGTTTTACATACTCTGAGTTTAATTGACGAGCAACTCTGGGTTTTCGGTTTCAGAACAGTGGATCAGCGTTGGGTTAATCAACTCTGAGCGTGTTCACTCTGGGTTGATCGTAGGGCTGGGCGATATGGACCAAATCTTATATCACGATATAGGTAATTTTATATCACGATATGGATATATATCACAATATAGTATTTTTCCTTAAAATTCACTGGATTACAATAACCGTACTGAACTTTAATCACATTAGATTATTTTAATTTTTGCTTGGAACTTAAATTTCCATACAAAAGAAAAACTGGTGCAAACACACCAGTCTGGCTTTAGTCAGTCAGCGCTAAATAAAAATGACAGCATCAACCAAAGAGCCTACATTTTCCAATTGATAGTAGCCTATATCAAAATAATGAAAGACTTGAATTTTCCTGCAGTATTTGCTCATCTTCATTTAAAAAAGCTGTCAACATTAACTAATGAGCAAATGTCTGCAGGGTTTTTCCTGGCTCAGAATGAGCCTTTGGGGGGTCAGTACGCGACCGACTTTTTTTGGAGTCGCGACTGTGTGCAACAGTAAAGGCAAACGGTTTGTGTATTTTAAGAGGGTGTGGGGTTGGGAGAGGGGAGTTTCTGTCCAGCTCAAGAGCATTTCAGTCAGCCTGTCAATCACTGCGTTTCCATGGAGCTCACTGACGCTTATGAAATCACAATAAACAACCTGTAGATATGAAGTCTTACACCCCTACTGGGGTATAGGCCCTGTAGATATGGGCCTATACCCCAGTAGGGGTGTAAGGCGTAAGTAAGTAAGTAAGTAAGATATGAAGTCAAAATACCAATAATGACTAGGCCTACCTATTTAATACTTTAATTGTTTCTAATTTATCTAAACCATGGAAATTGCAAGAAGAAAGAAACAATCATAATCATGATTATTTTGAGTAATCACATTGTGTTATCACGATTATTAAAGACAGGTAATCATTGATTTAAGAACATTATGCATTTATTTGACTTTTAACAAGGTTTTTTTTCTAATAACACTATGACTTTGGACTTAAAACAAAGGTCTAATTGAACTGAAAACAGGGAGAATAGAAATAGGCTAAATAAGTGAAACATATTTTTAATAATTGAATAAAATAAATATGTCAAAATAAAAATAACCAGTTGTAAATGGTGTTGATAGGGCACGTCTTTTGATAGCATTAAATGTAAGGGCATGATTTATTTATGTCAAGGAGCTGGGTGGATAGGCAGTTGCACTGTAGTGTTGACAGTTGTGGTGGCAGGAGTCAAGGAGCTTTAAACTTCCTGTGTTTTTTATTCAGTGATTGCTTGGTCATACCACTATGATTCGACTTAAAGTGAATAAACAAATTGTGGTAAGAGGTGCAGATCAGGTCGTATACCTTTTTTTCTCTCTCTCTCTCGCGGTCGCGTATGTAACGTTACTCGTGTGTCCGCGCGTGACAAATCTTGCACATTATTTTAGTTTGTTGTGAGTCTGAAGTATTTTCATACAACACAATTAGTTTTACCTTTTATTCTCGTCATCTAGACGTTTTTCAAAACACCCGGCAATGCGCGACATCTCCCTTCTACTCTCTGCCGATAGCTAAATTATCAGGTGAGGGAGGGGCCGAGCGAGCGCACCGCTCGGCTGAAAGGGTCCGCTGCATTTAACAGCCTGCATGCCCCGGCGTGCGGAACAATGATAGTTTAATAACGATTATTTTGTTTTCATGATTGAGGGAAGCCGTAATAGTAATCGAAAATTAAATTCAAGTTATTGCCCAACCCCTCAAGAAGGATGACTTAAATTGGGCTGAATTTGGAGAGGTTTTAAATAGCTGTATTTATTCTCAATCTTTATCATTTTGGCGCTCCTGATTTTCCTTTGGCGCTGGATAAATCCGCTTTGGCGGGCGCCAAAATTTTCTCTATGCAGGAAAAACCCTGGTCTGGTAATACTTTAACTCCAGCTTCAACACAAATAATATTTTCAAGTTTGACATGTTTTAAAGTTACATAAAACCAGCCTTGCTGGCTGTCTCCAACAATAACAGCACGGGGGTGAAGCCCCTAGTAGGCTAAAGATGTCATTATTAGCCAGCTAGCTCACGAGAGCTAACCCATGTAGTTTGCGGCTTAAAACAAGCCAACTTTGCGTCACGGCAACAGCACGCTGAAGCAGCAAGCACGTTTCCTTTGCCCGATGACATTTTTGACCGTTAAAACCAGCTGCTCTGCCACCGTGACACAGAGTTGGTTTGTTAACTGTAGTGATGTCGCACCGAAGCTAGACCATGAGCTAGACAGCTAGAGCAACAGATGAGGCTTCTTCTGTTGCGGGTAGAGAAGCTGTTTAGAAGCCCAGAACTCTGCTGCAGAGCCCCCGTGTGGCGCGGCGGTGTAACTGCAGTGTAACTGTAGGGACTCGGAGGGACAGCTGCCTCCCGCTCCATCTATGCTCCCGCCACATGAACTTTTTTTCTCCGCGATATAAACGGCAGTGGTTCACACTAATGGTTGCCCGCTTGCCCGGGGCAACTGAAAATAATGTTTGGGCAAGTTGAGATTGCTTCTTGGTTGCCCGGACGGGAAAGTGGATTTTAGAGGGTTTGTCTGTAGTCTAGGCTATGTATTCATGTGTTTTACAGTCTGCAAAACATTTTTTTTTTCGCTAACTCACACAAAATAGATCGGCTATATTCGCAATTGAGCAGCTGCGCGCGGCAGCCAGCAGCATCACGGTCGCTCTTTCGCACTCGATCTCTCTATCTCTCTCTCTCACACACACACTACACACACACACACAGCCTGTGTGCGCGCAGTTTCGCTGTCTACGTTCCGAAAGCCGGCTCAATCCTACGGACCTGGTTCCGCTATATTCAAAACCCAGAAATCAATAACGTTTGAGCTTATCGATACCGCTATGGAGTCCAGTAGGCTAGGTCACATTATATAATTTTAAATATCGAGTCGGGTCATCTTCATCTAATTAGGCCTACTTCAGTGTATTATTCCATCACTGGACCGCATCATGGACTGTAAAAGTGTTCTACCTTCGACTGTCTTGAAGAAACTCCTTCAACCCGCTCCATCTCCAAAAAAAAAAAAAAAACTCTTGTCTGCTGAGCCGCTGCCGCTGCAGACGGGCTCGGCACCGTCTCATCGTTCATTCAATGCAGCGGTGATCAACAAACGAGAGACTGTAGCAAGTCCCGCAGTTAAAAAATCGGATAGTTTTTAAATCCATATTAAAATCTGCAGGATAAAACCTAGTTAGCTAAAAAAAATCGCAAACGGTTCAAATGTGATGTGTTCAGGTCGGCTCAGTAAAATGATTATTAGGCAAAGGTCAATAAAATGACATCATGATGTGTTCAAATGTAACATCAAGAAAATAAGAAATTTTAGTTTTTCGCGGGAAGCTTGAATAATAGCCTACAGTTTGGGTAAAAAAACTTGTTTTCCCAGCAATATAAACTAAATAGTAGGCCTAAATATGGAATTATGACCTGCTTAAAGTCCTATCCTGAGCTCTGCTCATCTTATAAGCAATTAAAGCAATAATACCAGTTCTCTTAAAACAAAATAATAGAAAAGTATCGATAAAGATTTGGATTGTGGAGTCTTTATAATGGTATCAATATGAATAGAAATGAATGATCCCCCTCCTTACTTACAGTATAACTGGGCAATAGCTTTAACATGGTGGACTTTAATCATTTTATGGCACACGATCACTTTTTGGCACAATGTGACCGTTTTAAATAAGTGAAATTTTTCTGTGCTAAGATTCAGCTTGACTCTGAGCTAGACTGAGTTTTCTGAGCCCCTGGGCAAGGTGCATGGCAAAAAGAGGCCCTTTCACGATGCTGCAGCAGGACCAAGCGCTTGGTGTAGTGTGTGATGTCATGATATCTAGGCTTATATGAATTGTTGTTGGTTGTATGTGGTCAGGATGAGACTAGTAAGCTGTGTTTGCATTTAAGAGATAAGAGATCGCTAAAATGTATAATTCAATTAGCCTATACTGTATATATCATAGTTTTTTTGTTTTTTTTTGGGCAAGTGAACACAACATTCGGGCAAGTAAAACATTACCTGTACTTGCCCTATGGGCAAGTGCATTTGAAACCTTAGTGTCAACCCCTGTAAACGGTGTGGCCAAATCTCTCCCGGTAGACACTTTCATATCGTCCACGATATGATATTGTCATATCGCCCAGCCCTAGTTGATCACGTGCGTAAAAGCCATCGTCAATGGATCGCTGATAACATGATTCACCATGGAAACAGTAGAAACAAATGATTGATCCTCCCACTTCTCCACTTCTCAAAAAAGAAAAAAAAAATCTCCGCTCCTCCCACTAGAGTTAGAAATATTAACGAATGAGCATATGGTATGGAGAAGAATTAACGGGGATATTGTCTCATAACCCTGATCTAATCTCCTCGGCAATTCAGAAAAAAACAGAGCAAACATTTTTTGTCAAGAGAATCATTTCGCTTCCTTCTGAGAAGCCATAGTCTATTATAAAAAGTTACGCATATCAGCAGTAAAGTATTAAGCTGGCGCCGCACAGCATTGCTGACAGTGTTTTATATTCGCTGTATAATATGTTGGGAAGCTATAGCCTAATACTGTGCAGTAAACAGACTGTCGCTTCTTTTAAATGGGGAGTGAAAGACATTAACATCAGACACATTAGGTGACAGTTTCCATTGAAGAGCCTGATTGATTTATTACCAGATCCATTTTCCTCAAGTGATCACAGTTTAAATGATTATATAATTTTTATATTCATATTAGGCTATTTAACGAGGCTCGTCTGTGACTTTAAGATCGCACAAGTGAACAGTAAAGATTGCGTGCAGCGGCAGCGTTACATGAATCCACCTGACATAAATCTGTTCAGTGGCACAGACGTTAAAAAGCATACAATACTAATAGGTTTATTAATCTGAATGTAGAGCATGTCACGATGTGTAAGGTGGCCGCCTATAAGAACGGACCGAGGGCTGAGAACAAGGCTACTGATCAGATGAATGATCGGTCAAACGTAAAATCATCAGGAAATGATAAAAACATCCCGATGGAGATTTCTATGGAGTGATTTTGCTTCAAACTGTACAGGGACGCGTGTGACAGTGACACTCTTTCTTCAGTCGGAGCTGCAGCGTAAAGTGAAAACAAACTCAGGGTAGGTCTAACCACCTACCGAGCAGGTTAGGCCCACGGCGTATGTTGCCGCAGTAACTGACTCTCGGTTGCGCTGAACCTGCTACCTGAAACGGAAAACCCAAAGTTTCCACTAACTCAGAGCGAACAAACTCTGGGTTGCCTCAAAACCAGCTACCTGAAACAGGCCTCAGATGGTAGGGTCAGAATTTGGCGTAAACAACATAAAAGCATTTATCCATCCTGCTGTAGACCATCAACCTTGCCATGTTCAAAGTCACTTAAACCCCCCTTCTTCCACATTCTGATGCTTGGTTACTGCACCATATATTGATTCTGTTCTGCCAGGTGTATTAATGCATTGGTAAAGATAGGTCAAAGAATTAAGCCCCCGTATAGACCGCAAGCTTCTCGTCTTCTTTATTCACGCGACTCGCCAGAAACGTTGAGTCGGGGACAGCCCTAAAAACTATTAACTACAATATACAAATATCATAATAATAATCAAATAAATAACCAGCAATAGTCTTTAACTGTGTCTGTATGCTCACGTACAGTTGGTTTTTGCAGCATTTTCTCTGAAAGCAGCTGTTTAGCCGACTGAACGATGACTTCTGATGCCAATGACACGATGGAGCTGGCGGCGCTCGGCCGGCCTTTCGGACTCGGGATGTTGTACGACTGCCGCAAAGACCAACTCATCCCTGGTAAGGATTCAAAAATACAACACAACCAAACTTCAACATTATTTGATATAAAACAAGAACACATTTTTCTTACTGACCCAGACCATGTCTGAGTCATGAAAGCCTTTCCATTTTCATCCGTCAATTGTTTTTTATTTGAGCAAGAAGACATGACAACATAAATACATGTGTATTCAAATCTTCAGCTATTTTAACCATACAAATACCAAAATGTTCAGCTGTTTAAGGACATGGTGGGTCACCTTTCAGCTTTTTTCTACCTTTTCAAATATTTCAAATATTCAGCTTTTTAACAAATTATTTTAACATTGAAGCGGATAGGAGCAGCATTCCAAACCGCTAAAACTTCCTCTGCTTTGAAACCTATCTCCTCCCGCATTTTTTCAGCTAGAGACTCCATTCAAACGTTAAACAATTCACATTAATTACAGCTATTAAACTCCCATTCAACTTTTTAAAATCTTAAACAGTCTTTGAACAAACATAGTTTTAGTTTTAAGCTTTTTTCAACCTCTTTCTGAATTTATAATGGGATCCGGATGGGACGGAATGTTCAGAGGCAGAGTGGGGGAACCAACTGTTACAGTGTAGAACTGGTGTAAAAATACACCAAAACCTTCCACATAACTGCCTCTCACTCCCACAAATTAAACCCTACGTGGATAATTTTTACATCAAAATGTAGGACAGATTCTGCCGGTGGCATAGATGTGACTACTGAAGCAATTGGACCTACACAATGGGAGGTCTGGGCTTCCAAGCCAGTGTTTCCCCTAGAATTGTTTTTAGGCCCGGTGGTAAAAGCTGATAAAGAGTATGCGCGCGGCGTGCGTACCAAATTTGTTGTAGAAATTGACCAAAAATAACTGTATTATGGATGAGCCTCTTTTGACAGCCCGCTACAAATCAGGGCATAGGGTTATGCCTTCACATTCGGTACGTTTGTACATTTTGTGTTTCCCTCAGGATTTTTTGAGACTGCTGGGGGAGAATGGACCTTCTAGTGGGGTCTTGGGGCATGCCCCTGCGGAAGAAAACCTTTACCTTTTTAAAGTTAAATGCATCAAACTGGTGCACTTTGAGAAGCTAAATCTGATTTTATGTTTTTTGATCTGTAAACAGCTGTCATATGTCCTGCCTAAAACAATTTTATGGAATAATTTGGAGACACAAGCCATATAAACTATTGAAGAAAAACACATAGATATGAAAATAAAATACAATAAACATGAAGACCTAATATATATCCTGTCTAGTATTAATTTCTGGAATAATCTGGATCATGAAACATTTTCTTTAATTTATCAAATATTCATTTAAAATAAATGAATTAACCTAGGCTACACATCATGATTAGCCTATCAATCAAAATGTGTGCAAAATAAGCAACATTTTGTATTCCGACCATTATATTTCATGTAGCCTAGTTCTCAATTTAAAACATAAAAATAAAGTAGCATTGAAAATACCAAAAAATAAAGCTTGTAGGGCTACTATAGCCTGCTGTTTTCAAGATAACTTGCTGCGCTGTCTCAGCTGTTGATACATATTGGTTGCCATGGCGACGTAGCGACTTTAACTTTCTAAGTTTTGCTCATCACTTTTTCCTGTTCAACTCCCTGTTACTGAGTCCTAAATATCTCCAGTGTAGCCTATGCCATAGACCTATAAAGGAAGGTTCTTTCTCGTCAGTTTCCCTGTTTGACATGTGCGCTCCGAATGCACACGTGCATCGCGCGGCCTAGCGCAGACAAAAAAAAAAAAAAAAAAAAAAAAATTTTTTTTTTTTTTTTTTTTTTTTTTTTTACATTTTTTTTTTTTTTTTTGGGCAGCTGTTGGTCTGGCGGGGGGTCCCGTTGGCCTGGCGGGCCCGCCAGGCCTGTATAATGGTAGGGGAAACACTGCAAGCTAAATGGTGTCCAACCAACTGCCGCCTTGATAACTGAGACATGACATTTCTGGAGAAAGGCAGACTGTACCACACCTTTAAAATGCTCTGGTTCTCATATTCTTCACATTACAGACATAATGTTCACACTGTGTCTTCATCAGATTCTTCTGGTTCTAACAGTAAAATAATTTTGTCAGTTAGACTCACGGTCCGTCAGTTAGAGGCAGCGGTTTGAGGTGAGGTTTTGGATGAAATTACCTCTCTGAGGCCTCTAAAAGGTGGGATTTCTGCCTGATCACAGACCCTCAATAAGACATACACTCACCTTGGTGACTCACTCTGCCCATTAAAGGGCAATTTCACTTTTTTTTCTTGATTATTTTTTTATTTTTTCCGCTTTATTAGACAGTTTGGAGAGGCACAGTTGAAATGGGGCAAACACTCTGCTCTTTGAAGGCCGATTTCAGACATCATTTTTTTTCATGTCTTTCAATTATAATTTTATTTAGACATTTTTAAATATTCAACAACTTTCCTATTAGAGTTCAACAATTCACTACTGTTCATACTTAGGACTATTTCTTACTTTTCCACATCTTCATACTCCTTTAGCTGATTCATATACATTCTCTCTCTAGGTCGTCCTCAGACGAGCCCTCCATCAAGCCATCAATGTACTTTAGCTCCAAGTCTATTCAATTACTATTTCATAGTTTTAAGATTTTATCTATGTCTTTCAACTTCTTCATAATTTCAGCAAGAAATGTTATTCAAACCTCTATATATTCAACTTTTCAACTCCTTTTAAACTTATTTTACACAATTATGACCTTTATAAACTTCAACAACTTTATAAACCTTTATAGACCTTTTTCAAATCTTCATACTCGTAAGCTGTTTCAGCATTCACACGCATTTTCAGCAGGAAATGCATTTTCTAGTTAACCTTTATTTATCCAGGAAAAGTCTAATTGAGATTAAAAATCTCTTTTTCAAGAGAGTCCAGCTAATAACAACAGAGAACATATAAATAGTCACAGTCAGAACATCATCAAACAAAGCATGTACAGACAAAATAGCTTCAACATCATTTATGTGGGTGGGGGGGGGGGGGGTTCTCTGGTCTTATTCTGTGTAGTCCCTCTTTCATAATAAACTCAATTTGTATGGCACATTTTCATACAATAAATGCAGCTTAAACCTGCAGTGTGTAGAATTTTATTTCCTAGCAGACTTTGTAGAAAATAATTATAATATCCATAAGTAGGGGAGAACGGGGTAATCTGAGCCACTTTTTACATTTGCTCCCCTCTAAGCGAGCTAAAATGATTTATCACTCAAATTGACACATTTCCCATTAATTCAGGATGTTTCCTAGAAATGGGCATTAGCAGAATTTTTTCAAGACAAAGGGCAGTGAAAATATGATTGTTTTAAAAAAAGTTGTCATGTGGCTCACTTTACCCCAGCTGTGGGGTAAACTGAGACAGACCAGAAAAATCAAGGGGGTAAACTGATCCACTTACTTTTTCCACTCTGAAACTACCATAACAACACATATTGTAACAGTTAGAATCCTGAAAGCTAGCCACACATTCCAGAACTAATGTCGGACTAGTAAAAGAATGATGGGGTTTGGTCAATTAAGCAAAGCAAATTTTCTAAACACTTGAAAGTAACTCTGAACAAAATCAAATACAACATATTATAATTCAAAAGGTTTTAATAAGATTCAAATGACAGATAGAACCAGTTAGATTAGACCACAGTCTTGGGATCAGAACACAGGACCCTTGGAGCCAGCTTGTGTCTGGGGGTCAAAGCATAGGAAAATCAGAACCAGCTAGAACAGCCTGGGACTCAGAACACAGGAGAAGACCCAACTGGATTATAACATCAGCCTGTCATACTCTACAACTAGGCCTACTCTACATTCCAGCCCTGAAGGTTACAGGGGAAGATGAGAAGGTGCTCTTTCCGTGTGGTTGCCCCAGGTCGTCTTCCTGGTGTATTTCCTTGGCATGATGGCTTTTCTACAATGTGTATGACATTAAAATAAAACATATGTTATGTAATATTACATTAAAATATGTTTAAGACTAAACTTAACTTGTGCCTCATGGTGGGGGAAAGTGAGACAGTGGCTCAGTTTCCCCCATAGCATTTGGCTCACTTTCCCCCACCACCACAATTTGAGAAAAAACTACCTCTCTTAGCATTTCAGGCTAATCTTTAGCTAATATCATCACATGGTTTTTATATGTTGGTAGTTCATCAACACGTATGATACAAGTTTTTCTACGTGAATACATTTGCTTTGGCACAACAGTTGATTAAGTTGACAGCAAGAAAATTTACTTTTACATGCAAAATACCTATTTTGGTGAAAAAAACATGCTTACCACAGCACCATGAGGTCCTCGCTTTCAGGGCCATGGGGAAATGAGAGGGGCTTGAAAACATATATCTCACATGACCAAAAATGTTTTCCGTTGCCTAGATACAGGGGGTGGCTCACATTACCCGATGCCTCAGATTCCCCCGTTCTCCCCTACGTTTGATTTAGTGCATAATAGCTGAATATTTTTTTTAGAATTGTTTTTCCCCCTTAGAAAGGGTCTCATACAGTCCCCTACAAAAGTATTGGAACGGTGAGGCCAATTCCTTTATTTTTGCTGTAGACTGGAAACATTTGGGTTTGACACCAGAATATGAATATGAGACAATAGATCAACATTTCAGCTTTCAATTCCAGGTATTTACATCTGGATCTGATTCACAACTGAGAAGATATCATTATTTGAAAAGGAACACCACATTTTTAGGAGAGCAAAAGTATTGGAACAGATGGACTTAAAATAAATTTAAATTAATAAGACTTAATATTTTGTCACAAATCCTTTGCTTGCAATAACAGCATCAAGCCTGTGACCCATTGACATCACAAAACCTTTGCATTCTTATTTTGTGATGCTTTTCCAGGCTTTCACCGCAGCCTCATTCAGTTGCTGTTTGTTTTGGGGGGTTACTCCCTTCGGTCTCCTCTTTAGCAGGTAAAATGCATGCTCTATAGCGTTTAAGTCTGGAGATTGACTTGGCCAGTCTAAAACCTTCCATTTCTTGCCCCTGATGAACTCCTTTGTTGTTTTTGCAGTTTTTTTGGATAATTTTCTTGCTGCATGGTGGAGGATCTTCCAATCAGTTTGGTTGCATCTTTCTTTAAATTGGCAGACAGAATGTTTCTGTAGACTTTTAAGTTCATTTTGCTGCTGCCATCATGTGTTACTGTGTTGTCCAAAGTGATGGAAAGGCTCATCTGTGAAACACGGTGGAGGCAATGTCATGGCTTGGGCTTGCATGGCTTCTTCTGGGACGGGCTCATTATTCTTCATTGATGATGTAACACATGAGGGCAACAGCAAAAGGAACTCAGAAGTTTACATAAACATTTTGTCTGACAATTTAAAGAAATATGCAACCAAACTGATTGGAAGATCCTTCATGATGCAGCAAGGTAATGACCCAAAACACAACGAAGGAGTTAATCAGGGGCAAGAAATGGAAGGTTTTAGACTGGTCAAGTCAATCACCAGACTTAAATCCTATAGAGCATGCATTTTACCTTCTAAAGAGGAGACTGAAGAGAGTAAACAAACAACAACTGAAAGAGGCTGAGGTGAAAGCCTGGAAAAGCATCACAAAAGAAGAATGCAAAAGTTTGGTGATGTCAATGGGTCACAGGCTTGATGCGGTTATTGCAAGCAAAGTATTTGCAACAAAATATTAAGTTTTATTCACTTTAATTTATTTTATGTCTATCTGTTCCAATACTTCTGCTCGCCTAAAAATGTGGTGTTCCTTTAAAATAATGCTATCTTATGTGTTGTGTATCAGATCCAGATGTGAATACCTGGAAATTAAAGCTGAAATGTTGATCTATTGTCTCATATTCATATTTTGGTTTCAAACCCAAATGTTTCCAGTCTACAGCAAAAATAAAGGAATTTGCCTCACCGTTCCAATACTTTTGTAGGGGACTGTATATGTCCATATTTCTCCATACCTTGGACCAAGGCCTTGGCGCCGCCATGTTGGAAGCGTTATAGTTGGAATGTCATCAGGTGCATTGTTTATAATTTAGAATTGTTCTTGTCCTTGAAGGCCACTGTAGCTTCTGTTATTATTCAAAAGGGGTGGGGTTACCCAGGGAGCGTTGCATTCTAGAACTTTCTAGAATTTTCTAGAACTTTCTTGATGATGTCATATTACACACTGCACCTTTTAAAGGGCTTTAGAGTAGTGTAGATGGTGTAAAATTATATTATATTATAATATATAAATGATAAATTTATATATTATATATAAAATATTAGGTTTCAGGTTTATTGGAACAGACAGAGGAAGGACTGTTAGCATGACATCAAAAATTAATGAATTAAATAAAACAGATCATCTTGTTTCCTAAGTATGTGTCCATGATATTCTGAGCTAAGGGTGTAAGGAAAGGGTGTCATACTGTATGGAATGTAAAGCCCACTGAGGCAAATGTCTACTTGTGATATTGGGCTATACAAATAAAACTGATTTTATTTGAAATTATCCTCTCGTGATAATATTATTGCATTTTTTCCGTATTCTTTTGCAGGAATCAAGTTGTGGGACCACGATGACCTGAAAAAAAATATTGAAGAAACACAGATGAACAATAGTCAGTTTGAGATGGTTGCATCTGAATCAATTGAGGCCAAATGTTCAGCACTTAATGTTGAAGCCTCTCTGAAGGTAAGTTTTCTGGGTGGACTGGTGGAGGTTGGCGGATCAGCTAAATACCTGAACGAAAGTAAGACTTCCAAAAGTCAGGCCAGAGTAACACTTGGGTACAAGGCTACCACGAAGTTCTATGAACTGTCTATGAATCATCTTGGCTATGTGAAGCATCCAGAAGTCTTTGATAAAGGAATAGCAACACACGTAGTGACAGGTATCCTCTATGGGGCACAAGCATTCTTTGTCTTTGACCGTGATGTGTCTGAAAAGGAAGATCACCAAGACATTCAGGGCAACTTGAACATGATGATCAAGAAGATTCCTTGCGTTGCAATAGAGGGTGAAGCCTCACTGAAAATGGAAGAAAAGGAAAAAGCAGATGTTGAGAAATTCTCCTGCAAATTCATTGGAGACTTTTCTCTTGAAAAGAATCCTGTGTCTTATCAGGATGCCATACAAGTCTACCAAAGCCTGCCAAGACTGCTGGGAGCCAACGGAGAAAAAGCTGTACCAATGAGAGTCTGGCTGTTGCCACTGACGATGTTAGATTCAAAAGCCGCTAAACTTGTCCGTCAGATAAGTATTAGATTAGTTCAACAATCACAGAGTGTCCTAGAGGACTTCAGTGAGCTGGAAATGAGGTGCAACGATGCACTGAGAACCACCATTGCACAGCAGTTCCCACAGATTGACAAAAAGCTCAAACATTTC
The DNA here is from genome assembly GCF_949987685.1 of Ammodytes marinus. Classification (NCBI taxonomy): domain Eukaryota; kingdom Metazoa; phylum Chordata; class Actinopteri; order Uranoscopiformes; family Ammodytidae; genus Ammodytes; species Ammodytes marinus. The sequence goes on along the minus strand of NC_137213.1, from coordinate 33,200,965 downwards.
AAAGAGATGTGCTCTGAGTTCAGGCTGGAGTTCCAAGGAACCTTAGCAAAGAAACTTCCATCGATCCGAGGAGGAGGAGAGGAGGAGGCTGAGCTCGCAGAGTTCCTGAAGAAGAGACATTCTTCTCCGTTCAACAGCAAAGATCTGAACGAGTGGATGGACTGCAAAGAGAGAGAAATTGACACTATAATATCTTTAACCGACATGATGAAAAACACCAAGATCGTCCCATCCCAAAATCAACTGTACAGAGAAAGTTTCAGTGCAGAGCATGTGGTGTGTTTTGTTTTCACCTCACTGGGAAGTGCTGAACCGTTTCTCTCAGCTCTGTCAAACTACTTAGGAGAAACAGACAATCCTCAAGATGGACGTACTCACGATGTGGAGAAGGAACAATGGTGCGCCTCTAAAGAAGTAGTAGCTGCAGTGAGGAACAAAGCAAAGATCTTCAGTGATTTTGCGGAGGCGAACCAGGGGAATGAGAACGTTACGTTCTTGACAATCGGTTTAACCAATGAGACACAGAAAGGCTCAAGCATCCATCTTTACAAGGACGGCTTTCCTGTCCATGAGAACTTTGAGCTGCCTTCAAAGCCTGAAACAGTGACAGTGAGAGACATAAACCACGACAGTGTGAAGCTGAAGATTTCTCCACCACAGTTTGGAGCAGAGAACATCTCCTCCTACTCTGTAGAGCACTGTGTCAGTGGAGAGGAGGAATGGCTCAAACAGACATCAGAAGATAAAGAAGTCACAGTGAGCGGTCTGAGTCCCAACACAGAGTATAAGTTCAGATGCAGAGCCGTGACCCCAGTAGGTGTTGGGCCGGCCAATGAAGTCAGTGGTTCCATTAAAACCTTACCTTGCAGCCCTCCTGGGAAACCTCAGGTTGACCCAAACTCAAGAGAGATATCAGTTAGCTGGAAGAAACCTGCTGAGCTGGGACAAGGTGTCCAGAAAATGAGCTACATCGTGGAGTACGCCAAAACAGACCCGGAGGTGAAAGAGGAAGATCTCCAGTGGAACCAAAAGATGTCAGTGGAAGAAAAGGCGATCATTTCAGGGCTTCAGTCGGAGACAGAATATGTTGTCAGGGTCAGGTGTGATTGTGGTGCAGTTGGCACAAGCAAAGAAAGCATCAAGGTTACTGTCTGCACAACTAAAAGTACAAGTGAAAGAAAAAGTTCTGAATCCCCCTCTGTTTACAAACTGCCTCTGACCGAAGAAGATATGCACATAGATGGAATCCGTACGTTTACATTTGGGGAAAAAAGCACAAGGCCAAATCGTATTATTTTGCTTTTCGGAGCAATCGGATCAGGAAAGTCCACTCTGATCAATGCAATGATCAACTACATTGTTGGTGTAGAATGGGAGGACAATTTGAGATTCAAATTAATTGATGAGGATCAGCCCAGATCACAAGCTGACAGCCAGATCTCTGAAGTCACTGTGTACAAAATCAACCACCGGGAGGAGTTTAAAATACCTTACTCACTGACCATTGTCAACACTCCAGGCTTTGGAACAGACGCAGAAAGAAACAAAGAGATCACAGAACAGCTAGAAAATCTCTTCAATGCTCAGTGTGTCAGTGAACTTGATGCTTTGTGTTTTGTAGCCCAGGCTCCTTTAGCACGACTCACACCAACACAGAAATATGTGTTTGATTCTGTGCTATCAATCTTTGGCAAAGATGTGGCAGAAAACATCAGGGTTCTAGTGACGTTTGCAGACGGCCAGCAGCCACCAGTGCTAGAGGCAATCAACGTGTCAGGTGTCCCATGTCCAAAAACAGGAGCCGGGCTGCCAGTTCACTTCAAATTCAACAATTCAGCATTGTTTGTAAACAACCAATCATCTGCAGGAGGAAGCATGAGTGATGATGATGAAGATGGAGGCTTTGATCAGATGTTTTGGAACATGGTGACAAGAAGCATGAAGAGGTTCTTCGCTGATTTTCCAACTGGCTACAGGGTCATCAGACCTGTCACGAGAATTCTATGCAAATGATTTAGATAAAAAAAAAGTACTGTAATGGGATCAGATGGACACTGTACTGTGTGTCCAGTAAAATCCAATTGGATTATACATCTTAATCAGAAGTACAAATGGGAGTATAAAAAAGTACAGTGAAAGAGCTGAAAGAAAAGTACCTTAAAGCCTCAAAGGCTAAGGCACAAGTTCAGGCATTGAGTAATAAACTCAGAGCTGAATATAATGATGTGCAGGAAGAAGTTGAGAAATGGATTGAGAGATTTGCTGAGTGTTTAAACAGACTTAAAGAGATAAACCAGAAGAGATAGCACTGAGGCCAAGTCCATTAGGGACTTTAAGCAACAACGGTTGAGAGGATGGCTACGGCGGTCGAGTAGAATTTTGAGCTTTCCAGAAATTATGTCACCTTTTATCGCCGTAGTCAGAGCCGTAGTCCGCAACTGCAGCAAGAAGCCATTCTAAGTGTCGTTAAGTGATGTTGGAACCCATTGGAATCTTTCCCGACGCCATAGCCCTCCATAAAATGCCGCTGCTTAAAGTCCCTATTGACATTCTGATTGAGGGAGAGAAATCTGAGACCAAGTCAGGCTGGAAGCAAAGAGTTCAGGCTTTGATAGCTTCCAACATTGTAATGAAGATCAAACAAAGTGGCCATACAGTTCATGGCTAAAGTAGAGAGAGGAGAGATGCCGCTGCAGGATTAATCTACTCACTTAAAGCGTTGAAATCCAGACCAAACAAAGAGCAATGGCCGCCAAGACATTGATGCTACAGCTAGAAAACGAAGAGGATTTGAAAAACAGTGACACCAGTGAAAACCAAAACAACACAGAGACTGATCCCAACCCTGACCTAATGGAGCCCAACACTGATTCAGACCCAGTAAATACCAAACCCAATTCTATTGAGTCTATGAGAGACGAGACGGATTCTAAACAAACAAATACTATGACAGTGAGCTTGATTCTGACCCTCAACAAGACTAAACTGATTCTGACGGCAACAACGACCAAGACAAAGGCGTTAAAACTAACCAAGATGAATTTACACTCTTGTGGTGTTTCCCCTCGCGCTCAGATAGGTGCTTGGTTTTGCCTCTTTCACATTGCTTTACAATTCTTTATTGAATCCAGCAGCCGTCCAATTGAGAAGCCCTGTGTTATAAACGCATCTAGACAGCATTGCATATGCCTTTTTTAATCCATTTATGTATCTGCTTTGGTTTTGAACTTAGTTAAGCAATAGCTCACGACAGGCTGTGGAATGTGCTCATTATACCACAGTTACGCGGCGTTGCTCGGTATATTCAGTATATGCACTTATACATATAACGCATAGACAGCATTGCATTTTCCTTGTTTAATCCATTTATATAGCTGGTTTATGAACTCTTGTACTTTGTACTGCAGTTATATCCTGTTTGACAGATATTTCTATTGTAACACATGGAGAGGAATGTCAGTGTTTCTCGAGACATGAATTTATATAAAATATGGATGTTATCATATATTATTGTCTTTTTGTTTCAGGACAGAACTGTGCTTCATGTAGATGATTTTTTTCTTCCTCTGACACTGGGCCTTTATTAGTCCTCTATTTGATTCTGTGCCACAAAAGTACTTCTGCCAGGTAGTGACCAATAATCCATAACTTATTGGTCTCACCATTGTGTTTGCGTTTGGATAAAAACATTAATCAATTTGTACAAAAAGTATATTTTTGCATTCAGAGTCAACAAGAACGAAACAGGTTTAAAGGGTGTTTTTTCCTATTATGTTCTAAATAAGCCTGTAAGTGGTGTATCGTTCCTGTATCTTTTACTTTTGAGTTTTCAATGTTTTGAACACATTTTTAAATACATGACATGAGTATGATTTTTTTGGGGAAAAGGAAAGAAGTAGGCACTGGTCAACTGTGGGTTCAGAGTCAACAAGAACGAAACAGTTTTAAAAGGTGTTAACTGCTGTTGTTTTGATAAGCCTGTTGTGTATCATTCCTGTTTATTTTACTTTTGCATTTTTAATGTTTTGAACACATTTTTAAATACATGCCTTTCGTACTTTAAAGTTGTATGATAGAGATGAGGTTTTGACATGAGTATGACTTGACATTCTCTGTGTGTGTTTATCGTAGCTTCAGGAGGAGAAGGGAGAGACAAAAAAAATATCATTATGCTTCCAGTGTTGTTTATGCATGATGTGCAGCTTAGCCAATGCATTGCTTGTGTTTCGTTGTATTACCTGAAATGTCGATATTGTATCCTAATCAAGTTTACAGCCCTTAAATATGTTACTATGAAAAAGGTGATGTGATGCTGAATCGGATGGTCACTCCTTTGAGCTTATTTGACGTTCTTGACATTTTGAATAATTTACTCTTGTTTGTAATCTGTATTTTTTGCTGAGCTTGCTGAATAAAACCAGGTAGATCTTTTGATTTACTGAAAAGACAGAACTCTCACTCATCCTGTTTGCTTCGTCACTACACCTGTAGTTTAGATTGATAACAGTTGTTTACACCTTTACCAAATACGAAAATAAAAACTGCAAAATAGAAGAAAGCATAACTTATGAAGTAACAAACATACAGAGGCCAATGAACACATTTTTCCATATATTTAAGTTAACCAAAATGCCATACTAACGTCCTACTCATATTTATTTTGAAGTCAATTTGAGTATGTTATGGTTGCGTAAGTGAGTTTGTGTAGACGAGAAATGCCTGGATGAGTACTAACTTCCCGGAAGATTTTATGTATGGATCGATAGGTTATTTTTCCTACTCAACCGCCCCACAATGCATTGCGTCTTTTCAAACGACACAGAAGTTTATTTTTTAAATTCTTTATTGCTTCTGTATACTTCAGTGTAAACGGTCTGACGAACCTCGCATACCCAATGGATGGTTAAGTAGACAGTATGTAGTATATACAGCGCCGGAAAAAATTAAGCGACCAGTCTGAATTTTTCTTAAATCTTTATCTCTACATTACTTATTGAAAATGCTCTAAATGGCAATATTTTTATTGTGAATTTGGTAGAAATGTTGTCAGTAGTTTATATTATAAAACCTAAATGTTCATTCTACTCAAACATATGTCTATAAATAGTCAAACTAGAGACGATGAACATTTGGAGTGGTCTCTTAGTTTTTTCCGAAGCTGTACATGTTGAGTATGTAGGAGGGAGGACGTTAGTAGGGCTTTTAGTATGTAGTATATACATGCTGAGTATGTAGGAGGGAAGACGTTAGTAGGGCTTTTAGTATGTAGTATATACATGTTGAGTATGTAGGAGGGAGGACGTTAGTAGGGCTTTTAGTATGCAGTATATACATGTTGAGTATGTAGGAGGGAGGACGTTAGTAGGGCTTTTAGTATGTAGTATATACATGCTGAGTATGTAGGAGGGAGGATGTTAGTAGGGCTTATAGTATGCAGTATATACATGTTGAGTATTAGGAGGGAGGACGTTAGTAGGGCTTATAGTATGTAGTATATACATGTTGAGTATGTAGGAGGGAGGACATTAGTAGGGCTTTTAGTAGGTAGTATATACATGTTGAGTATGTAGGAGGGAGGACGTTAGTGGGGCTTTTAGTATGTAGTATATACATGTTAAGTATGTAGGAGGGAGGACGTTAGTGGGGCTTTAGTATGTAGTATATACATGTTGAGTATGTAGGAGGGAGGACGTTAGTAGGGCTTTTAGTATGTAGTATATACATGTTGAGTATGTAGGAGGGAGGACGTCAGTAGGGCTTTTAGTATGTAGTATATACATGTTGAGTATGTAGGAGGGAGGACGTCAGTAGGGCTTTTAGTATGTAGTATATACATGTTGATTATGTAGGAGGGAGGACGTCAGTAGGGCTTTTAGTATGTAGTATATACATGTTGATTATGTAGGAGGGAGGACGTCAGTAGGGCTTTTAGTATGTAGTATATACATGTTGAGTATGTAGGAGGGAGGACGTCAGTAGGGCTTTTAGTATGTAGTATATACATGTTGATTATGTAGGAGGGAGGACGTCAGTAGGGCTTTTAGTATGTAGTATATACATGTTGAGTATGTAGGAGGGAGGACGTCAGTAGGGCTTTTAGTATGTAGTATATACATGTTGAGTATGTAGGAGGGAGGACGTTAGTGGGGCTTTTAGTATGTAGTATATACATGTTGATTATGTAGGAGGGAGGACGTCAGTAGGGCTTTTAGTATGTAGTATATACATGTTGATTATGTAGGAGGGAGGACGTCAGTAGGGCTTTTAGTATGTAGTATATACATGTTGAGTATGTAGGAGGGAGGACGTCAGTAGGGCTTTTAGTATGTAGTATATACATGTTGAGTATGTAGGAGGGAGGACGTCAGTAGGGCTTTTAGTATGTTGTATATACATGTTGAGTATGTAGGAGGGAGGACGTTAGTAGGGCTTTTAGTATGTAGTATATACATGTTGAGTATGTAGGAGGGAGGACTTTAGTAGGGCTTTTAAAACACAGCCACAGTCTGTCCACCAGATGTCGCCACAGAGCTTTCCAGCCGTTTACACTGTTCCACTCTTTCCACTTTCCCTCATCAGCTCTGCAGTATGAAATCAAACCAAATGCTTCATAAATTAGCTGCAATTGCCCCAAAGTAATTTTTCCCAACTAATCAATTGAAAGTAGCCCCTCTGTAATTTTTTTTTTTTTTTTTTTTTTTTTAACTTTATTTTATGTGAGACAATACAAGGAACCACAAAGTGATACAAGACATAAACAGACAGTCACATAAAGAAATAAAAATAAAAGTAAGATAAACTAAAATGTAACTAGTAGTTGCAGTGCCAAATTAAATATTTTGTGTGGTTCTTCAGTCACTTTTCAAATGCTTACCCCTATACATATTACTCTAGACCAGGGGTCCCCAAACTTTTTTCACTGAGGGCCACATACAGAAAAATCTACGAAGGGCCGGGCCACTTTGCAAAAATAACACATTTATCAGGACATGTAGCTGCTCTGATGTTTAGTTTCATAGTGTCTTCGTAAATTGTAATCCTTCTTCACGGCAACACTTTCCTTGCACATTAAACAGACACATTTCCCCTCTTGTTTATATGCCAATGATACACCCAGTGTTTTCTGCCTTTGTGTCCAATGTCCAGCTGGGTGAAAATAGTATCCAGCCGAGGTCCCGACCCTCCTAGGGGGGTCCGGGGGTATGCCCCCCCGGGAGATTTTTTTAAGTTTTTAAAGCGAAATGCATGAATTTGGTGCACTTTGAGAGGGAAATTAAGAGGCTAAATCTGAAGAATTTTGAATGAAAAAAAAATGGAGACACTGTGTCAGATGAATTAGAAGCTATTGGAGAAGGACACATAGATTTTCCATAATAATATTAATTTAAAATAAAATATTATGCAGGGTCCTCTGGGATGGGCTTGTTGCTCATTTTCTTTTATGGGACATATTTCTCTGTAATATAATGAGTGCATTTAAATTATTTAAAAGCACCATATTACATTATCTTTTTAAAATCGGCCGCGGGCCAATAAAAAGCGGGCCGCATTTGGCCCGCGGGCCGTAGTTTGGGGACCCCTGCTCTAGACCATTCTTCTTTCAGGTATAATTCTAATGGGGACCATTCCCTCTGTCATTCTATCCAGTATTTTTGATA
>NC_137213.1:33178086-33180607 GCF_949987685.1 Ammodytes marinus | reverse complement strand
ACAGACAGACAGACATAAAGACAGACAGACAGACAGACAGACATAAAGACAGACAGACAGACATAAAGACGGACAGACAGACACACACAAAGAGACACACACATTTCTGATTGTCCAGTAAGTTAACCTCATAGAACTCCTGGATGTCTGCGGGACAATAACACAATAAAATACATATACATACTTTATTAATGGATCACACAGACAGACAGACAGACAGACACTTCTGACTGTCCAGTAAGGTTTTTTTAAAACTACTACGCACGCACGCACTAAACTTTACTGAAATTCAGTTTAGATGAGGCGGTGGGCTATGCTCTGGTTCTTATGACACAATAAGTATTTTGAACCAATCACAGCAGTTCTCGTGCCTGAATGTTCTAAATAAAAAAAACTTGCCCTGCGTTCCAAATCTCCTCCTCTTTCTTTTCTCTATTCTACATACTACATCTGATCATAAAAAGAATCTAGTTAGGATGCAGTAGGCATACTATTGGGACATACTTTTCTCTCTTATTTCATCATAACATTGCTCCTTGATCTTGCCTCTTGCTTTTATATCCGTCTCATCCCTGTTTGTTTTCATACGGAGGCGTCGTCGATGTGACGTCACTTCTGGTGCGCACTGGATTGTGGGTCAGAACCTCCATAAAGCTGCTGTTTTCAACACTTAAAAATCTCGGGCGGATCTAGTACTACATCCGGGTACTTCTAACCATACTAAATCTGACCACAAGAATCGGGACATCCTAAATCTTTTTTTTTCTACCATACTAGATAGTAGATAGTATTGGGGTTGGGACACAGCCAGTGATATATGCAATAGAGACATTGTCACACCCACACACCGCCTGTCAATCGGGCTAGACAGACGGAGAGCAGCTTTTTATTACCAGCTGATGGCAATAAAACTAATTGAAGTCCATGTCTTATCTATCTTCAAGTCTACAGAGCATACGGAAACTATTCACAGCGCTTTAAAGCTCCCACATTTTGTTATTTTACAGTCTGAGATAACGCTGGAATACATTTATTTTTTCTCTCTCAAAATTCTACACACAATGCTCCATAATGACAAATGTATTGAAGATAGACAGACAGACAGACAGACAGACAGACAGACAGACAGACAGACAGACAGACAGACAGACAGACAGACAGACAGATAGACAGATAGATAGATAGATAGATAGATAGATAGATAGATAGATAGATAGATAGATAAACGCTGGATTACATTTATTTTTTACCTGCAAAATTCTACACATAATGCTCCATAATGACAACGTGAAGAAAGCTTGTTTGAGATTTTCGCAAATGTATTAAAAATTTAAATATAATATGTACATAAGTGTGTGAATACTTTCCGTAGGCATGTGTGTGTGTATATTCATGTGACGCTTGTAATGCATGGGATTTTAAGTCAATAATTAAGTCAACGGGGGCGCCCTTAGCTCAGGTGGTAGGGCGTCCCCCCCATGGGCCTCGGCCAGCAGCGAACCCGGGTTTGATTCCAGCCCGCGGTCGTTCTCTGCATGACTGTCCATCCACTTTGTCACGACTTTGTTGGTGTAGAGCGTGTCAGGGAGGGACCATAGGGGAGGGACCAAAGAGAACAAGTGGAGCGGTTGAGGTATTTGGATTCAAATCTCTATCTCAACTGCTATTTTCTCCCCAAATCCTCCACCCCAGCTTTAAAGGTGCAGTGTGTAATATGACATCATCAAGAAAGTTCTACAAAGTTCTAGAATGCAACGCTCCCTGGGTAACCCCACCCCTTTAGAATAATAACAGAAGCTACAGTGGCCTTCAAGGACAAGAACAATTCTAAATTTTAAACAATGCACCTGATGACATTCCAACTATGACACTTTCAAGGACACTTTCAAGATGGCGGCACTAGGCCTTGGTCCAAAATATGCAGAAATATGGACATATATGAGACCCTTTCTAAGGGGAAAAAAAATTATTCAAAACATTTTTTTCAGCTAGTATGCACTAAATTAAATGTACTTATGGATATTATAATTACTTTCTACAAAATCTGCTAGGAAATAAAACCCAAAATTCTACACACTGCAGGTTTAAATAAAGGGATGTCATGATTCATGGTTTGGGGCCGTAGATCATCGGAGTGTGAACAGAGAGGATCAACAGTCTCAGCTGTGACATCATCAGGTACCATCAACACAGACACAACTACTACAGTAACTAAGCAACAACTTCATACACACAGACATAGAGAGAGAGAGAGACAGACAGACAGAGAGACATAGAGAGAGAGACACACACACACACACACACAGACAAAGAAAGAAAGAAAGAAAGAGAGAGAGAGAGAGACACACACAGACAGACAGACAAAAGAAAGAGAGAAGGAGATAGAGACACACACACACACACACACAGACAGAGAGAGAGAGACAGACAGAGAGACAGACAAAGAAAGAGAGAGAGACACACAAACAAACAGAGAGAAAGAGAGACACACACACAGACATAGAAAGAGACAGAGACACAG
>NC_137213.1:33160586-33163086 GCF_949987685.1 Ammodytes marinus | reverse complement strand
GACAGTTGTACAGACACACAGACAGACAGACAGGTGTACAGACAGTTGTACAGACAGACAGGTGTACCTATGAGAGCTTGGAAGAGGTTGCTCTGGAATATTTCGATGACCCTCTGAATGGAGTGTCTCAGCTGGCGATCCTCAGCGTGGTGAAGCTTCGCCCGGTACTCCTCTAAGAGCAGCAAGGCCCGCTGTGCATCTAGAGAGACAGACAGGCAGAGAGACAGGCAGGGAGGGAGGGAGGGAGAGAGGCAGACAGGCAGGCAGGGAGGGAGGGAGAGAGACAGGCAGGGAGGGAGGGAGGGAGAGAGACAGGCAGGGAGGGAGGGAGGGAGAGAGAGAGACAGATAGGCAGGGAGGGAGACAGGCAGGGAGAGAGGGAGGGAAGGAGGGAGGGAGGGAGGGAGAGAGACAGGCAGGCAGACAGACAGAGACACACACACACAGGTTAGCAGTAGGCATGGCAAATTTAAAAAAAACATAAGAATATAAAAATCATAAAAAAAAAACATTAAAAAAAATTATGAAAAATTCATTTCTCAATTTTAGTTTGTTCCTTCCCCACTGTGCTCACACACACACACACACACACACACACACACACACACACACACACACACACACACACACACACACACACACACACACACACACACACACACACACACACACACACACACACACACACACACACACACACACACACAGGTTAGCAGTAGGCATGGGCCCGTTTGATATTACTGTATGATAATCTTAAGCAAAAATATCATGGTTTCACTGTATTGCAATCACAGCTCTCAAAAGCTGTGTGTGTGTGTGTGTGTGTGTGTGTGCGTGTGTGTGTCAAATGTTGATATTTGCAATAACGATACATTTTCAAAATATTGTGCAGCCCTATTTCATTCTACCAACATAAAGACATGTAGGCCTAATTAAACTTCCCATAAGTTAATTCAAGAACAGCTGAAACATTACTCGATTCATGTTATTCATAATTTCACACAAGTTCAATAGGCTATCATAATAATGCACAGTTTTCAATTAACCTACTTTTGAATAGCTGTGGTCGTGAAACAATATAGCCTAGCCAAAGTACACAAAATTACAAATTATATTATCAAGTACTAAAGTGTATTAAGGCCAATAGTATCAAATTCTTCATAAAAATCTAATTAACCTATTTTTTGAATAGCTGTGTGGCCGTTTATAGGCCTATATCGGGAATATTCAAGTTTATTTTTAGCTCGTCTACTATTACCATTACGGTAATTAGCCGCATTGACACTTCGTGAAGATAAATAAATATAACTATATATATTACCAGGTACAGAAATGTATAAATGCCATGACTACACAAGAATATTTTTTTAAATTTTTTTAATTTACCTACTTTTTAAATAGCTGCGGCCATTTTTATATGATTAATATAAAGATATAGTTTATTTTTAGTTGGTCTCACTCTCAAAGACAAGGTGCCCCATATACAACTTGGTTAGCAACAGCGGCTAACCCCAGAGCTAACACACACAGCCTTACTTTTTGCTGTAACTCTCTTTACCTGACCTGGCACGGCCCGGCACGTCTCAGTGAGGCCGCTATAAGCCTTGTTGTGGGCTGTGTTGCGTGTGTGTGTTTAGTTTGAGTGTGTAAAACTGTTTTAAAGTGTTAAAATAAGACTCGTAGTTGGGAGTTAGCAGCAGCCGTTAGCACCGTTGGGCTTACCTTTCTTTTTAACTGGCATGATTCGGCTTCGATCGGTTCCGCTCGGATATTCTCGGATGTAGCCACATATACCCCGCACTCTGGACCTCAGGAACGGGGGGGTTTATTGATTATTCCACCGGTTTAAAAAGGTTAAAACAACCGTCCTTAACCACCCTGCTGTCACCGCTCCAACGCCGACAAACAAACTCAATGTCTGCGGGGAAAAAACAACCGGAGCCCGGTGGGAAAAAGATCCACACAAACACGCCAGTCGCGATTAAAACACACATGCACACAGAAGTCCCTCTCTCTCTCTCTCTCACACACACACACACACTCACACACACAGGAGTCGCCGGTTAAAATAGCCACACAAACACACAGTAATCCCAGGCTGAAAGTAATATCTCAACAGGATCCGAAGAAGCTCCACGGAGCGCGGTCCCGTTCCCGACTCTCCCTGCTGCACTTCCCCGACAGAGAGGCGCCCTGGCCCGGCGTGCACTGCGCAGGTTGACCGCGGTGGGTGGGTGGAAAAAAAAAAGTGCTACTCTAGCTTCCGCCAAACTCCATGCTAAAAATCACTCAATTAGGAGTTTGCTTGGCGCTTTGCATGAATGGGAGGGTCGCTAGCCTACCACTGCTGCTGTAAGAGTGAAATGAAGCCTTGATGGTTATTCCAGAAATGATTTAAAATAAAAAAATAAATAAAAAAAAGTGCCGACACCTAAACTCAAACAGTGCCAAAGCGCTAGGCTGGTTTAACCCGCATTGGCACGCACACTGGGGCAGTCAA
>NC_137213.1:33135586-33153086 GCF_949987685.1 Ammodytes marinus | reverse complement strand
TAGGGCTTTTAGTATGAGTAGGGCATTAGTAGGGCCTTTAGTATGAGTAGGAGGTTAGTAGGGCTTTTAGTATGAGTAGGACGTTAGTATGGCATTTTGGTTAACTTAAATATATGGAAAAATGTGTTCATTTGCCTCTGTATGTTTGTTACTTCAAAAGTTATGCTTTCTTCTATTTTGCAGTTTTCATTTTGGTATTTGGTAAAGGTGTAATAAACTGTTAACAATCTAGACTACAGGTGTAGTGATGAAGCAAACAGGATGAGTGAGACTTCTGTCTTTTCAGTAAATCAAAAGATCTACCTGGTTTTATTCAGCAAGCTCAGCAAAAAAATATACAGATTACAAACAAGAGTAAATTATTCAAAATGTCAAGAAAGTCAAATAAGCTCAAAGAAGGCACCATCTGATTCAGCATCACATCACCCTTTTCATAGTAACATATTTAAGGGCTGTAAACTTGATTAAGGTAAAATATCGACATTTCAGGTAATAAAATGAAACACAAGCAATGCATTGGCTAAATTGCACATCATGCATAAACAACACTGGAAGCATAATGATATTTTTTTTGTCTCTCCCTTCTCCTCCTGAAGCTACGATAAACACACACAGAGAATGTCAAGTCATGCTCACGTCATACCTCATCCCTATCATACAACTTTAAAGTACGAAAGGCATGTATTTAAAAATGTGTTCAAAACATTAAAAATGCAAAAGTAAAATAAACAGGAACAATACAGAACAGGCTTATCAAAACAACAAGATTACAACAATTAACACCTTTTAAACCTGTTTTGTTCTTGTTGACTCTGAACCCACAGTTGACCAGTGCCTACTTCTTTCCTTTTCCCCAAAAAAATCATACTCATGTCATGTATTTAAAAATGTGTTCAAAACATTGAAAACTCAAAAGTAAAAGATACAGGAACGATACACCACTTACAGGCTTATTTAGAACATAATAGGAAAAAAACACCTTTAAACCTGTTTCGTTCTTGTTGACTCTGAATGCAAAAATATACTTTTTGTACAAATTGATTAATGTTTTTATCCAAACGCAAACACAATGGTGAGACCAATAAGTTATGGATTATTGGTCACTACCTGGCAGAAGTGCTTTTGTGGCACAGAATCAAATAGAGGACTAATAAAGGCCCCAGTGTCGGAGGAAGAAAAAAATCATCCACATGAAGCACAGTTATGTCCTGAAACAAAAAGACAATAATACATGATAACGTCCATATTTGATTTAACCTCATGTCTCAAGAAACACTGACATTCCTCTCCATGTGTTACAATAGAAATATCTGTCAAACAGGATAAAACTGCAGTATAAAGTACATATATATAAATGGATTAAAGAAGGAAAATGCAATGCTTTAGCTCAGTTGGTAAGGCGTCCCCCTCCCGGGCCGGGCCCAGCAGCAGACCCGGATTCGATTCCCACCCGCGGTCGTTCTCTGCATGTCACTCCCCTCTCTGCCCCATTTCACCTCTGTCTCTACACTGTCAAATAAAGCATAAAAATGCCCAAAAAATATCTTAAAAAAAAAATAAAAAAAATAAGTGCATATACTGAATATACCGAGCAACGTCCCTTAACTGTGGTATAATGAGCAGATTCCACAGCCTGTCGTGAGCTATTGCTTAAATAAGTTCAAAACCAAAGCAGATATATAAATGGATTAAAAATGCAATGCTGTGTATGCGTTTATAACACAGGGCTTCTCAACTGGACTGCTGGTGGATTTAATAAAGAATTGTATAGCGATGTAAAAGAGGCAAAACCAACCACCTATCTGAGCGCGAGGGGAAACACCACTAGAGTGTAAATTAATCTTGGTTAGTTTTAACGCCTTTGTCTTGGTCGCTGTTGCCGTCAGAATCAGTTTAGTCTTGTTGAGGGTCAGAATCAAGCTCACTGTCATAGTATTTGTTTGTATTAGAATCCGTCTCGTCTCTCATAGACTCATTAGAATTGGGTTTGGTCTTTACTGGGTCTGAATCAGTGTTGGGCTCCATTAGGTCAGGTTTGGGATCAGTCTCTGTGTTGTTTTGGTTTTCACTGGTGTCACTGTTGTTCACATCCTCTTTGTTTTTCTAGTTGTAGCATCAATGTCTTGGCTTGTCACATTTGGTTACATACTCCCATTTGTCTTATAAATGTAGATGAATCCTGGAGCAGCATCTCTCCTCTCTCTACTTTAGCCAGGTACTCAGCTTTTTGTCTCATGTCTATCAGAGCCTGAACTCTTTGCGTCCAGCCTGACTTGGCCTCAGATTTCTCTCCCTCGATCAGCAGATCAATGAACTCTGGAGAGGAGAGAGGATTTGGTCTCAGTGCTATCTCTTTAAGTCTGTTTAAGCACTCAGCAGACTTCTGCACCAGTTTCTCCACCTCTGCCTGCACAGCATCATATTCAGCCCTCAGTTTATCAAGTTCTGCACCCGTCTCTTTCTGTTTCTGTTTTATCTTCACAGACTTGTCTAACCCAACTTTAACCTGCTTCTGCAAGTTTTCAACCAAATCCTCAAGCTGCTGTCTTTCTCTAAGGACCTCCTTGGTCATTGTTAAGCTTTTGGTTTCTATGACATTTAAATCAGTGAAGAACTTCTTCATGCTTTTTGTCCCCATGTTCCAAAACATCTGATCAAAGCCTCCATCTTCATCATCCTCACTCATGCTTCCTCCTGCAGATGATTGGTTGTTTGCAAACAACGCAGCATTATTGAATTTGAAGTGAACTGGCAGCCCGGCTTTTGTTGTTGGACATGGGAACCCTGAAGCATTGATTGCCTCTAGCACTGGTGGGCGCTGGCCATCTGCAAACGTCACCAGAACCCTGATGTTTTCTGCCACATCTCTGCCAAAGATTGATAGCACAGAATCAAACACATATTTCTGTGTTGGTGTGAGTCGTGCTGAAGAAGCCTGAGCTACCAAACAGAAAGCATCAATTTCATTGACACACCGAGCAGTGAAGAGATTTTCTAGCTGTTCTGTGATCTCCTTGTCTCTTGCTATGACTCTCCAATGACTTGTACCTCCAAAGCCTGGAGTGTCGACAATGGTCAGTGAGTAAGGTATTTTAAAACCCTCCTGGTGGTTGATTTTGTACACAGTGACTTCAGAAGTCTGGCTGTGTGATTGTGATTCCAACTGACCCTCATCAACCAACTTAAAGCGATATGAATCCTCCCACTCTACACCAACAATGTAGTTGATCATCGTATTGATCAGAGTGGACTTTCCTGAACCGGTTGCTCCAAGAAGAAAAATTGTACGGTTTGGCCTTGTGCTTTTTTCCCCAAAGACATACCTCCGGCATCCATCTTTTTTCATATCTTCTTCTGTCAGAGGCAGTTTGTAAATGGAGGGGGATTCAGAACTTTTTATTTCACTTGTTCTTTTGAGGAATTCGGCAAGACTTCTACATTTAGTTGTGCAGACAGTAACGTTGATGCTTTCTTTGCTTCTGCCAGCTGCACCACAATCACACCTGACCCTGACAACATATTCTGTCTCCGACTGAAGCCCTGAAATGTTCACATTTTCATCCACTGACATCTTTTGGTTCCAGTGGAGATCTTCCTCTTTCACCTCCAGGTCTGTTTTGGCGTACTCCACAATGTAGCTCATTATCTGGGCACCTTGTCCCAGCTCAGCAGGTTTCTTCCAGTTAACTGATATCTCTCTTGGGTTTGGATCAACCCGAGGTTTCCCAGGAGGGCTGCAAGGTAAGGTTTTAATGGAACTACTGACTTCATTGGTCGGCCCAACACCTACTGGGGTCACAGCTCTGCATCTGAATCTGAACTTATACTCTGTGTTAGGACTCAGACCGCTCACTGTGACTTCTTTATCTTCTGATGTCTGTTTGTGCCATTCCTCCTCTCCTCTGACACAGTGCTCTACAGAGTAGGAGGAGATGTTCTCTGATCCAAACTGTGGTGGAGAAATCTTCAGCTTCACACTGTTGTGGTTTATGTCTGTCACTGTCACTGTTTCAGGCTTTGAAGGCGGCTCAAAGTTCTCATGGACAGGAAAGCCGTCTTTGTAAAGGAAGATGCTTGAACCTTTCTGTTTCTCATCGGTTAAACCGATTGTCAAGAACGTAACGTTTTTATTACCCTGGTTTGCTTCCGCAAAATCACTGAAGATCTTTGCTTTGTTTCTCATTGCATCTGCTACTTCTTTTGATGTGTACCATTGTTCCTTCTCCACATCATGAGTACGTCCATCTTGAGGATTGTCTGGTTCGTCTGTTTCTCTTAAGTAGTTTGACAAAGCTGAGAGATACGGTTCAGCACTTCCCAGTGAGGTGAAAACAAAACACACCACATACTCTGCACTGAAACTTTCTCTGTACAGTTGATTTTGAGATGGGACGATCTTGGTGTTTTTCATCATGTCGGTTAAAGACATTATAGTGTCAGTTTCTCTCTCTTTGCAGTCCATCCACTCGTTCAGATCTTTGCTGTTGAACGGAGAAGAATGTCTCTTCTCCAGGAACTCTGCGAGCACAGCCTCCTCCTCTCCTCCTCCTCGGATCGATGGAAGTTTCTTTGCTAACGTTCCTTGGAACTCCAGCTTGAACTCAGAGCACATCTCTTTGAAATGTTTAAGCTTTTTGTCAATCTGTGGAAACTGCTCTGCAATGATGGTTCTCAGTGCATCGTTGCACCTCATTTCCAGCTCACTGAAGTCCTCTAGGACATTCTGTGAATCTTGAACTAAGTTTATACTTATCTGACGGACAAGTTTAGCAGCAGAAGAATTTAACATCGTCAGTGGCAATAGCCAGACTTTCATTGGTACAGCGTTTTCTCCGTTGGCTCCCAGCAGGCTTGGCAGGCTTTGGTAGACTTGTATGGCATCCTGATAAGACACTGGGTTTTTTTCAAGAGAAAAGTCTCCAATGAATTTGCAGGAGAATTTCTCAACATTTGCTTTTTCCTTTTCTTCCATTTTCAGTGAACCTTCACCCTCTATCTCAATGCCCGGAATTGAATTGATCATCACTTTCAAGTTGCCCTGAATGTCTTGGTGATCTTCCTGTTCAGACACATCACGGTCAAAGACAAAGAAGGCTTTTGCCCCATAAAGGATTCCTGTGACTACATGTGTTGCTATTCCTGTATCAAAGACTTCTGGATGCTTCACATTGCCAAGATGATTCATCGACAGTTGATGGAACTTTGTGGTAGTTTCGTATTTCAGTGTTACTCTGGCCTGATTTTTGGATGTCTTACTTTCGTTCAGGTACTTAGCTGATCCACCAACCTCTACCAGTCCCCCAAGAAAACTTCCCTTCAGAGAGGCTTCAACATCAAGTGATTTACATTTGCCCTCAATTGATTCTGACGCAACTATCTCAAAATCATTATAGCTCTGCTGTCTTTCTTGAATATTTTCATGCAGGTCATCGTGGTCCCACAATGTGATTCCTGCAAATGAATACGGAAGAATACATTAATATTATTTTAACTTTTATTGACCATACTGTTTGTGAACCCTGCAGCATGGTGAAGATCACAGGCATGCCTGTGTTGCCCTTGGATACTGGGTGATTTTGGGTGATACTTTAGTAGAAATTCAAAATAATTGAAACTGTTCACAACAAGGTCTCGGAATTCTTCAGAATTTCATGGACATTTATTCAATAAAAATGGATAGGCAAAAAAAAAAAACATCAACGTCCTAATAATACAGGACACAGACTACTTTGACATGAAGTTGGAAAAATCGGTTTAAAATCCATGTAAACATGCGAGTCCGACAAAAATTGTACTAAATCTGATCTGATTTCTTAAAACCGAGCTAACACACCCAAAAAATGGGGTGCGCGTGTACATCAAGTACGAAATGTACAGAGCTGTAAAATTATTCACAATCATATCACCACTCGACATGGTATTAGTTTGCCACGGACTAACCACTCGCGTGAAAACTATTGAACGTCTGGCTAAACGTTAGCCGCGTGCTAGCAATTTAGATCAACCGGAAAGGGGTCCAATACTAACAAGCTGAAAACGGCTGAAAGGCTTCCCATCGTTAATCACGATTAATCGCTTCTTTATCGCATGTTTACATTTCTAAAATGTCACAACAATTTTTAAATCCATATTAATGCTAAGCAATTCTTACCAGTGTATCTTCAATGGGAATCAAATTAATGTAAATAAAGTCAATTTATGAATGTGATTTTTAGATCGATTTTAAATCCAGAGGAGTGCTTTGAGCAGGATTATTATTTGACTTTTTTGTTAGAATAATGTTGTTGTGTTGTATTTTTAAATCCTTACCAGGGATGAGTTGGTCTTTGCGGCAGTCGTACAACATCCCGAGGCCAAAAGGCCGGCCGAGCGCCGCCACCTCTATCGTGTCATTGGCAGCAGACGCCATCGTTCAGTCGGCCAAGCAGCTGTTTTCAGAGAGAATGCTGCAAAAAAACAACTGTATCACTTGCTCAGTAGCAAACAGCAGACAGACACAGTTAAAGACTATAACTGGTTAGTTATTTGACTATTATTAAGGTATTTGTATATTGTAGTTTATAGTTTTCACATAATATATAATTTATTCATTGGTTTATTGAACATACACTACCTTTCCAAAGTGTTATTCACAGCCACATTGTTCCAGTAAATGATCTGAATGAAACCAAGTGTAAGAGCTAAACTTTAACCAGAGGTTTAAGAAAAAGTTTAGTTAAACAAAAATGTGTATTTGAATATCTTTTGATGTCCAAAAGGTGTTTTTCAGGGATCAAAGAATGAGTTCACAACTTTGGAGGTGTGTCTTAATATTTTTTTTTTGTAATTAGTATTTTATTGAGTTTTTATACATCACTAGCCCCTTTTACACAGAGATTGCGGCATATTGACGGAACAACATCACTCCAATATGCCGGCTTTGCTTGCTTCTGTGTTATTTACACAGAACCAAGCAACGCCGGCCTGCTGGCGCATCAGTAGTCCCTTTTACACAGCGCTCCGGAATGAAAGAGGTGCTTGTAAACAGCGTCAGGTGTGACGTAAACATTTAGCGCCGCGCCGGTCAGCTGCTTTACAACAACAACAATGGCCGGTGAATTGAGAGCAGAAGTGCTGGAGCTTGCAGTAAGAGGGCCGTATTTTACTGTCCCCACGATGTGCCAGTTGATCTCGCTACGCGCTGAGTCCAACATCACTGGGACAGTTAACCAAACTGACTAAATCAATCCGACCGCTTCACCTCTGTGTGTGTGTGTGTGACAGGTTGGTTGTGAGCGAGTCTCTTTGTGAGGGCAGCGATCTGCCAATCAGACATACACATACACACAGTGTGTGAAGTCACGTTACTGTAGACAGAAATAAAGTGTGGATATACGCTTAGACTTAGGATAATAATAGCGGCGGCGGAATGTGTTAGCAAAACAGTAGCTCTGTGGCTAACAGCTGAGCCGGAGCCTTCAGTCAGCTGAAGCAGACAGTCTAGCGGGGCGAGCAGACTATTCCCCGTTACTAGGTCGACCTTCAAGCTGAACAAGAGCCCTCCGCTGCGCGTCGGGCTCCTGCTTCAGCTTGTCGGTCTTTATTTCTAGCAAGTGACCCGTTCGCTATACTTTATCCCTTACTTAGCCTAGCCTAGCTTTCCATTGTACAACTTCTCCTGGGCAGAAATAGACTCATATACTCTGCAAAATGAAGCGCGGGGGTTTGGATTGAACAACGGACCTTATGATCAGATAGATTATACACCGTTCCTTTTATTTGGTGATTTTTACGGGACATCAGGCCGCCGTGGTTAATGTTAAACACACGTCCTTCAACTGCTAACATGGTCGCATGTTTAGAACGTAGACTATGGAAGGTCAAACGCCCCCCTGTTCCGCAACAACAAGCTGGAGCATTTAAACAGAGAGGCGGAACTGATCGTGTCGGGAATCTTACTACCCCCCGAGGTAGTAAAATTCCCGGAACGATCACTCGCACCTTTCTTCCCTCGTTCCGCAACTGTCGCATTTACACAGCTGGGGGGAGGGCCGAAAGGCCGGCATATTCCCGGCTTTCACTGGCTGTGTAAAAGGGGCTACTGTAACAATGTAATCAGAATTGTAGTCAACACAACAATTGACGTCTTACAATTTATCCCTTAGTGATGTTACATTTTTGAAAAAGAAAATAAAGATTATGCCAAAAGGGGTAATAGAAATCAGGTAGAAATAGTTAAATAAAAAGGTAAAATAAAAAGAAAAAAAATATGTAGGCCTATATATAATAGAAAAACACACATGGATCAGTTGTACAGATTTACAATAAGCAGCACTCTCTCATCTGGTAGCAATATATTGCACGTACTTTCCCCACTTCGCCACATATTTTTCAGTCCTGTCTTTGATGTTGAACGAGATTTTTTTGTAGGATGCCACTTTTGCCAACTCCGTGCTCCACTCCTGGAAAGAGGGCTCACCTGGGTTCTTCCAGTTTCTCATTATAATTTGTTTTCCAACCATTATACTGGTCTGAATAAAGTCCGCTGCTCCACAGTTGGATGTTATTTGATGATTTGTGGATCATTTAAAACATACAGCCTAGGGCAGAACTCCAAGGTAGTCCGAGTAATGTTTTCAATGCGATCATGAATCTTCAGCCTGTAGTTCTGAATCATGGGACATTCCCAGAGCAGATGAAGAAGAGTCCCTTCTGAGCTGCAGCACTTCCAGCAGTCTGCATTATCCCGCTTCAAGCACCAACTTCTCCGGCTCCGAGACTAAAGGTGCGAACACACTGCACTCCGCCCATTCGCGCGCCGGCGGCGGGCATAGAGCGGTTCACGCGGCATGGCCAGTGCGGCACGGCCGCCGCAGGAGTTGAGAATATTGAACTTTTTGCCGCCGGCCGCGATAGCCAATCAGCGTTGAGCTCCTCCCGTTGTCACTCGCTTCAGGATGACGGACAGAGGAAATTAAGATGGATGACAACATAATAGTCACAGTTTGCTCCATAAGTTCTGTGAATAGCCTCTGTGTCTGTTGCCTGCTGTGTACAGCTATCAGTTTTGCTTTATGAACCAAGTTAGCAGCAGTTAGCTTGGGTAAAGCACCATCAGCACAGCAGACTGGTGTTCTCAGCACCGGTTAGCACCAGCGCCAGCATATCCCCAGAGTAGAGAAGGCTGCTCTGGTCGGGCGGCGGACACAATATGACCCAATATGGAACGTGCGATTCGCGCGGCGTAGTGCAGTGTACCTTAAATGCCTCGTTTCCACCGAGTAGAGTGGGTCGGATCGGAGCGGTTCGGTCTGGGTAGTTTGGCTTTTCATTTGCCAAAAGTTGGGTAGGGTACGGTTTAAGCGCACCTGACCGCTCTGAGCCGCTCCTAATTTCGGTACTCCTCCGTTGGGGTACCAGCCGCCTGAAAGGGTGCCGAAAAGGCGGAGCTACACATGCCGTCCGTTTATTGGACGAAAGAATAATTTCCGCCGTGTGTAGTCACCTCGGCAAGAGTGAAGAGAGTCTTGTGTTTTGGCGAAAATGTGAGCGCGGCACTGTTTATTGTGTGGTGTTTTTTCTGCTACGATGTCACGAAGCTGCCGCAGCCAGCGCTGTTCGCTCACTGTCTCTATCAGTTGCACCGACGCGTCTCTGTGCTCACATCAACACGGGGGGAATAAATAAAGAAGCGGCTGGTTTGACCAAGCAAGAAAGCTAGAGTGTCAGTGTTGCATGCTTCAGTAGCCTTTTAAGGTTTTTGTTGTCACGAATGGATCTGTGTGCTGCTGGTTGTGCTCATGTTATGGCCGATCATCAGCAATAGTTTTTGTTGTTGTTGCCGATGCAATCAGAGAGTATGCAGTGAAGAGTGAGAGCTTTTTTAATATATTTATTATATATTTTGCTTTGAAACTAAAGAGTTATCTGTGATTTTATTAGCCTGCCTTTATCTGACATCGCAGTGGCCCGTAGAGCGCAACCTACCGCTTGCTACTATCAACGGAATCTATCTGTTTAAAATCACAGTTTTAAAAGCACCAACTGACTTGCTTTAACGAACTTCGTTAGAATATAACATGAATAATTTTAGAATATCATTTTCATGAAGCTGTTGAGTCAGAAAGTGACAGATCATAAGTAATAAAGCATCAGTGAATTATTAAAAGGGAGCCGTTGCTGGAAAGAGGATGCATTTCTATTAAATACTATATACGGTCCCCTCCAATAGTATTGGAACGGTGAGGCCAATTCCTTTATTTTTGCTGTAGACTGGAAACATATGGGTTTGACACCAAAATATGAATATGAGACAATAGATCAACATTTCAGCTTTCATTTCCAGGTATTCACATCTGGATCTGATACACAACTGAGAAGATATCATTATTTGTAAAGGAACACCACATTTTTAGGTGAGCAAAAGTAATGGAACAGATACACTTAAAATAAATAAAAATAAATAAGACTTAATATTTTGTTGCAAATCCTTGCCTTGCAATAACCGCATCAAGCCTGTGACCCATTGACATCACAAAACTTTTGCTTTCTTCTTTTTTGATGCTTTTCCAGGCTTTCACTGCAGCCTCTTTCAGTTGTTGTTTGTTTACTCTCTTCAGTCTCCTCTTTAGCAGGTAAAATGCCTGCTCAATAGGGTTTAACTCTGGAGATAGACTTGGCCAGTCTGAAACCTTCCATTTCTTGCCCCCTGATTAACTCTTTTATTTGTTTTTGCAGTGTGTTTTGGGTCATTATCTTGCTGCACGATGAAGGATTTTCCAATCAGTTTGGTTGCATCTTTCTTTAAATTTGCAGACAACATGTTTCTGTAAACGTCTGAGTTCATTTTGCTGTTGCCATCATGTGTTACATCATCAATGAAGATTTATGAGCCCATCCGAGAAGAAGCCATGCAAGCCCAAGCCATTGCCTCCACCGTGTTTCACAGATGAGCTTGTATGTTTGGGATCATAAGCAGATCCTTTCTTTCGCCAAACTTTAGCCTTTCTATCACTTTGGTAAAGGTTCATCTTGACAACAACACATGATGGCAACAGCAAAATGAACTCAGAAGTCTACAGAAACATTTTGTTTGCCAATTTAAAGAAAGATGCAACCAAACTGATTGGAAGATCCTTCATCATGCAGCAGGATAATGATCCAAAAAAACTGCAAAAACAACAAAGGAGTTAATCAGGGGCAAGCAATGGAAGGTTTTAGACTGGCGAAGTCAATCTCCAGACTTAAACCCTATAAAGCAAGCATAAAGAAACAGCAACTGAATGAGGCTGCGGTGAAAGCCTGGAAAAGCATCACAAAAGAAGAATGCATAAGTTTTGTGATGTCAATGGGTCACAGGCTTGATGCAGTTATTGCAAGCGAAGGATTGCAACAAAACAGTAAGTCTTATTCACTTAAATTTATTTTAATTCTATCTGTTGCAATACTTTTGATCACCTAAAAGTGTGGTGTTCCTTTTCAAATAATGCTCTCCTCTCAGTTGTGTATCAGATCCAGATGTGAATACCTGGAAATGAAAGCTGAAATGTTGATCTATTGTCTCATCTTCATATTTTGGTGTCAAACCCAAATGTTTCCAGTCTACTGCAAAAATAAAGGAATTGGCCTCACTGTTCCAATACTTATGGAGGGGACTGTAGATATGTTATTTATCAGTCCGATGAAGGTCAAAAGCAGCATTATTGCAAACACTTACTCAAGAAAATAACAACTTGTTGGTTGGTGGGAAACGGAGACATTTGTTGTGTTTTGAGATTCCTTCAGCGGTAGCCTACAACTCAGCTGCAATTTTTTTCAGGGGCTTTTATTGATGTAAGATTGATTAATGGACGACGTGATTAATAACTATTTACTTTAAGATGATCCAGTAGAGCAGGCTGCGCGGTCATCATCGAAGCGCGGTGGCACAAAAACAGACTTCACTCACTTTAACCTAAAGATCAGAAAAAGACAAATTGTCTAGTCCACCTATAGTCTGCGCGCCGAGTCGGCATGAATTATTGATCTGTTTTGTCATCAGAAAATTAAGAAGTAGTATGTCCATGTTGTGTTTCTTTTCTTTTTATTCTTTTCCGGGTGGAACACTGGCTGAATATGAGTCTGATCTTAATTGATTAAAAAATAAATAAAATACAATGTTTAAAAAATTGTAAATAAACCATTTACATTATAAAAAGTTTTTTTTTTATTAATGGTCCTGGAAACGTCAAAGTTTAGCAACAACATTTTGATGCATTATTAGTTTTTGTGCAGTTAGATTTTAAATGTAGGACTAGGATTTTTCAATCTCACACCCATTACATAATATATTCATGCATTCTGTAATGTCAGGTGCATATGACTAGATAGGTTTCACTGAAACCAGATTTCCAAAACATCCTGACTTGCAGGAAGTAATGGAAGGAAAATACCTCAGAGGTAGCCAAGGAACACAATAACAAACTCACAATGCACTTTTTGGGTAAACAGGAGTTTCACTGAAATATTCTCACAATGTTTTTGTATAGAGTGTAGATACCTGGGAGCTGCAGGACATAGTGTCCTTTTATTTATTTATTTTTTAAATATTTTTTTATTAGACAGATTTTGTAGAGACAGAAGTGAAATGGGTCGGCATGTAGCCTAAATCATAACCGTTCAGGAAAAAATAAATAAATAAAAATTTTTCTTTAATTTTAAGTTTTGAAAATGACTTCAACGTACTCACCAGTGTTTGGCCTGGATGAATTCAGTTGAATTTGT
Organism: Ammodytes marinus; assembly: GCF_949987685.1. Taxonomy (NCBI): domain Eukaryota; kingdom Metazoa; phylum Chordata; class Actinopteri; order Uranoscopiformes; family Ammodytidae; genus Ammodytes; species Ammodytes marinus. The sequence goes on along the minus strand of NC_137213.1, from coordinate 33,140,345 downwards.
CTCTCAGACTCGTCTCTCCGCTGTCTCCTTTTCATCTGAAGAAGAGTGACGTTGAAGCTCTCCTCTTCAGTGTTCCTCCACCCCTTGATATGGAAGATAAAAGATGAGTTGATGCCCTCTCTCTCTGTTTCTCTCTCTCCCTCTCTCAATCTCTCACTCTCTCTCATGGCCCAATGTGCAGGAAACGACGAGAGATCAGCTGATTAGTCATTTATAACAGCGGACAGAGTCTTTTGATTGAGCTTAACTTTTATAACTCAAAGACAGAGATGGAGGGAGAGTCCATTCAAAGTCCACAGCTCCTTTGTATGATCTTATTTATCTTATAATGTAACTTCATACCTAGGGGGCAAAGTGATTTTATGGACATGGAGCGTTGTAAAAGGTTGTTCACCAAAAATGACATCTAGGATCTTCCAGGATCCCAACCTGGGTGGACAACCTTGTCAACTAGCTGCTGGAAAGATACAGCGGGCCGACATAGAGCAAATCAGAACCACTGTTTAAGTGAATGGGGATGGGCTAATGGGGAATTTTTTAAACTTATAGATATCATTATGAAACTTTGCCAGTTGATTGCTGACATTAAAACAACAACTTTTTGTATTACAGTATTTTCCAAAAAGTTTGAATAAATATGAAAAATCCTCAATATCTTACTAATGATGCGTACATTTGCATATCTGCAAAGCCCCAAAATCTAGATGTTGGACAAAAGCAGAGTCAATTTGTTTATAAATTTTGAAAACAAAACAAGTGTCCAACTGCCTGAAACCCTTCCTAATCACAGTTCAAATTTGATCAATAACCCATAGAAAATGAATTTTTTACACAGTTACATTTCATGTGCCATGGACCAAAAGTGTCCTTTTGGAGTCTCCAGCTGGTATTTTAGGAAACGGCTAGACATTCCCTTGGAAAAAACTGTGTAAAAAATAAATTTTCTATGGGTTATTGATAAAATTTGAACTGTGATTAGGAAGGGCTTCAGGCAGTTGGACACTTGTTTTGTTTTCAAAATTTAAAAACAAATTGACTTTGCTTTTGTCCAACATCTAGATTGTGGGGCTTTGCAGATATGCAAATGTACGCATCATTAGTAAGATATTGATGATTTTTCATATTTATTCAAACTTTTTGGAAAATACTGTAATACAAAAAGTTGTTGTTTTAATGTCAGTAATCAACGTGCAAAGTTTCATAATGATATCTATAAGTTCAAAAAATTCCCCATTAGCCCATCCCCATTCACCCCCATTCGCTTAAACAGTGGTTCTGATTTGCTATGTCGGCCCGCTGTAGCTTTCCAGCAGCTTGTTGACAAGGTTGTCCACCCAGGTTGTGATTGTGGAAGGTCCTAGATGTCATTTTTGGTGAGCAACCTTTTACAATGCTCCATGACTGTTTTTTTTAAAAAAGGGGTTTTGCCCCTTAGGTATCATTTGAACACAGACAATGTACAAGAGAAACATTAACCTTGTTTATAACAAGGAGAGATGTGTTGTACCAGATTTGAGCAAATTGCTGTTTTCCACCTGTAGTCCCTGGGCAGGTAAGTAGTATAAATACTACAAAGTTAAAGGTTAGTGTCAGGAAAGTAGTGATTTTACTGATAGCTTTCATAAAGACTGTTACACATTTTATACACAAACTAAATAACTAAGATTTTGGCATATCACATTTGATTGTTCAATTCCAGTTAAAAGGGTGGACTAATTTAGCTCAGAACTAAATCTGACAAAATATTTTGTTAGTGTTTCAGCGTTTGTCGTGCAGTGTACTCACCAGTGTTTGGCCTCGATGGATCCAGTTGAATTCGTCCTCTTAGAGAAACACAGACTTGTCTCTTCGCTGTCTCCTTTTCATCTGAAGAAGAGTGACGCTGAAGCTTCCTCTTGAGTGTGTCGCTTTAACGACTAATCAGTCTCTGTTTTAGGGGATTTTTTTTGCTCCTCCTTAAAGAATGCAGCCAGTGGAGAGAGGTTGGACCGGTTTCTGTCATGAACTGCACGCTTCAGGTCCAGCCAAAGCATTTCAATTAGATTAAGATCTTTGACTTTGACAATCAAAAACACATCTTGTTCTTCCTGAACCATCCCTTGGTTGTTTTGCTGGAATGCTTCGGATCATTATCATGTTGCAAAATCTATTTTCGGTCAAGCTTTTACTTCATAACTAATAGCTTAGAGTTTTGTTCCAGGGTATTATAATTTTTTCTCAGAATTCATGATTCTCTGGTCAATGTTGAGTTGTCCAGGTCATGAGGAGGAAAAGCAGGCCAATATCTTAACGTTTCCTCCACCACCATTGGGAGAAGGTTCTTTGGTGGTAGGCAGTGTTGCATATTCGCCCACACATGCCGGTTTTGGTTATAACCATTGACCAAACAGTTCAATTTTGGACTAATCTGTCCACAGAATAAGACTTCAGGTATCTCCAGGTGCTCTCTGGCAAAGTTGTGACAAGCAGTTTAGTTCTTTTTTGAGAGCAGAGGCTTCTTCAGCAACCCTCCCATGAAAGCCATTTTGACTGAGTTTTCTTCTTCTTATTGTGGAACCATGCACATCTGTCCCAGATGCTGCAAGAGAGGTCTGCAAATCACCAGATGTAATGTTTGGGTTGGCTTTTAACTGAAAAATAACTTTTCTTGCAGCTCTTGTGGATATTTTTGAAGGAAGTCTACTTCTAGACAGATGTTAAGTCACTCTTAAAGCTCTCCATTTGTAGATGATTCGTCTCACGGTGGACCGATGGAGCTCAAACTTTTATGAAATTAATTTGGCTGTCCCCAGACAAATGTTCTACTCCCTTTTCTGAGATTCTCTGAGATTTTCTTTCCGTTTTGGCATGTCAGGGTTCACTAACCACTAACTTTTTTGCACACAAAAAAGTTGGCAAATTTTTGACTGCACAATTGATTTCTGGAAAAAAAAAGAAAGTGGAATTGATAAACACACACCTGTGACTTAATATAAAATATACTGGTATTGATAAAAAGTATTTTATTATGGTTAAACTAAGTAAAACTCCAGAAGGCTGAAGAGGTTCACATAGCAGCACTGTATACTGTGTGTGTGTGTGTGTGTGTGTGTGTGTGTGTGTGTGTGTGTGTGTGTGTGTGTGTGTGTGTGTGTGTGTGTGTGTGTGTGTGTGTGTGTGTGTCTGTGGATGTCTTTGAATCGGTGAAAATTAGCAGCAAAGCTTGCCACATAAGGCCTTGTTCAAAAACAAAAGGTATGTTAAAACAGTCTGCTCCCAGGTATTTCTTATAAGGCAATTCTGGCTCAAAATTCAGCAATATGACGATCACAATAATTATTACCATACTCACATAAAGCCTTCAGCAGAAACATGTCTTACACCTGTTCAACGGTTGTCGTACTCCCTGGGTCTGTCCCTGGGAATAAAAGAATAGCCTATAAATCAAATGTAAAAGCTTCAATTGGAGGTTGATAAAAGTAAACTCACACTCATATTTCTATTCAACATATAGGATACACATCCTAAAAGAAGAAATGTCTGTCAAACAGGACGATGACTGATTTTTTTATTTTTTAAGTATATATTGGATGATCTTCTGTTGTTTCTCTGGCATTTTTTTCATAGTTTGGTAAAATTGGCATTAACACTGGGCAGCTTTTATAGTCTTAAAAGACTAAAAAATAAATTGCATTTTGATGAGCTCTAGAGCTTTTATATAAATAGTTCTATATAAATATTTGGATAAATATTCTGATCTGACCTGACTTATTCTATACAAGTAACTTTTAAAATTATATAATTATAGTTTGTAAAATTATTTGTGCACTTGTGGGCTACAGGTATTTCTAGCTATACTCAAAATAGATAGGCTAATATAAACATTTCCCTGGATTAAGTTCCATTAGCTGAAGTTATCTAAATTAAACTTCTAATATCACCTTACCTGATATATTCGGTCTTCATCACATGGTCTGCCAAGCAAAAGTTCCTCTGTTTATATCCAGGTAACTGTTTAAGTAACAGTTTGAGAGCTCAGGGAAATCGCTCAACGCAAGGATGATCCATTGTGACAGCCTCTCATCGCATTTCAATGAAAATGTATTTTACTAGCTGTAGTTTGGTCTGGCTCTCTCTCTCTGTCTCTCTCTCTGTCTCTCTCTCTCTCTCTCTCTCTCTCTCTCTCTCTCTCTCTCTCTCTCTCTCTCTCTCTCTCTCTCTCTCTCTCTCTCACACACACACACGCGCGCGCGCGTCTGAAAGGCGTCCTTCTACTTGCTGTAGTTTGGTCTGGCCGTGCGAGACTGCCTTCATAACGATCCAAGTATGTTACGTTAGCTAGCGTCCGTGCGTTGCTATGTCAACAGTTGACTACGCTAGCAAGCCGTAACACACACACACACACACACACACACACACACACACACACACACAGACACACACACACACACACACACAGCAAGCAATAATATAAGTTGCTACATTCACGGTTAGGTCACTTTAGCTAGCTATTACGTTAGCTACCTACGTAACGGCTGGCCAGTTAGCTAGCAAACCGTTCGCTAGCTAGTAAATGTAAATGTTAAGTGGGACAGTTAAAACAGACGATACAGGCACACATTAAATAAAAAATGTGGCAGACAAAAACTTGGTAGCCAGCAAACGTTAAGCGATCGGTAAGCATCATGTTTAATTAGTTTGGCGTGTCAATAAATGCAGATTTAAATCCGCATTTATTCGTTCAGTCCCAATTGAGCCCCGATTATATTTATTTATTGAT
>NC_137213.1:33123086-33125586 GCF_949987685.1 Ammodytes marinus | reverse complement strand
GTGTGTGTGTGTGTGTTTGTGTGTGTGTGTGCGCACCGTCCGACCCAGTTTGTTTACCGACCCAGTGGCCGGTCGCTCTGCCGCCGTTCGGTCCAGTCTCGCGGTCACCGGAGAGTTTGTGTTGCGCGCAGAGACGCCGCTTCCGCCTCTCGGTTCATTTGGAGCGAGATTCTATCTCAGGGGAAAAGTTTTCTGTCTTTTTTCTGGTATAGCCCACTTCTCTCTCCGTGTGTGTGTGTGTGTCGCTCTCTCCGTGTGTGTGTGTGTGTGTGTGTGTGTCGCTCTCTCTCCGTGTGTGTGTCGCTCTCTTTTCGTGTGTGTTCATAAATCGGATTTCAAATATTTTTATAAGACCTATTCAGATTTTATTATAAAGTGACCGTGTGTGTGTGTATATGCGCGTACTGTTTGCGTGTGTGTGTGTGTGTGTTTGTATATGCGCGTACTGTGTGTGTGTGTGTGTGTGTGTGTGTGTGTGTGTGTGTGTGTGTATATGCGCGTACTTTGTGTGTGTGTGTATATGCGCGTACTGTGTGTGTGTTTGTGTGTGTGTGTATATGCGCGTGCTGTGTGTGTAGGTGTGATGTGACGGTGCTGGTTTTCCCCTCTGTAACCTCGCTGGTCGCTCTTTTCTCTCGCGCCATGTTTTAACTTCTGTAAACGTTCATTTCCGTTCGGCTGGACTTTTGATCTGATCGGGTAAAACTTTAATAGCAAAGCGGGGGGGGGGGGGGACGGACGGACGGGGGGCGCGTACACACTCTCTCTCTCACACACACACACACACACACACACACACACACACACACACACAGTCTCCAAACCTTTAGATCTTAAGAGCAGCGAGTGAGCGAGTCGCGTAGCTGAATAATTCTGAGTGATTTAGAATAAATGAGCATATGGAGATGGGGCGGGAGGGGGGGGGGGGGGGGTATTAACGCTGATAATCCGCGAAGCCTGGTGTGTGTGTGTGCGCGCGCCTGTTCGGACACTATTTAAAGTTGTGGAGCATTCTACGCACAAGCGCCTTTTTACGCACGGACTGCCTGTGTGTGTGTGTGTGTGTGTGTGTGTGTGTGTGTGTGTGTGTGTGTGCGCGCGCAGCCGAACTGAGCCTCGTTTGTCTCCCGCCGATGCTCCTAAACAGCTTAATGGGTTTTAAGCAATAAGATTATGTGGAGCAAATGAATGATTAAGAGAGTGGATGCGTACGCGCGCCCCCGTGTGTGTGTGTGTGAGCGCGCGCATTGGGGCGAATAAAGCCGTGAACTAACGATGTCGACAGAACGAGGAAACGGAGCGCTATTAATAGGCTTCCGGTCTGCGCGCGGAGACGAAATACAAAATAAAAAACATTCTAAGAACTCTCCGTGTGTTTGTGACTTCGCGCCCTGGACCGTGAGCCGCTTTATTTGGGCTTTTCTCGGCGCTTTTCTCGCCGCCTGCCATGTGTCGTCTTCTATTGTCCTTTCCAGCCTCCGTTACAACGAGCATCGCGCCCCCCCCCCCCCCTCTCTCGCTCTGTCTCTTTCTCCCCTCCTCTCTCTCTCTCCCTCCCCCTCTCTCGCTCGCTCTCTCCCTCCCTTTCCTTCCTCCCCGCCCCCCCCCTCTCTCTCCCTCCCTTCTCCTCTCCCTCCCCGCCCCCCTCTCGCTGTCTCTCCCTCTCTCTCCCTCCCGCACCCCCTCTCTCTCTCCCTCTTTCTCCCTCTCTCTCCCTCCCGTACCCCCCTCTCTCTCTCCCTCCCGCCCCTCTCTCTCTCCCTCCCGCCCCCCTCTCTCTGTCTCTCTCGCTCTTTCCCCTGGCCTTGCACCCTCCTGTGTTATTTTAAACGAAGCAGTGCACCCTGGGTATTGCAGTGCCTTTTCCGGGCGTGTCTAGTGATATATGGCGGCGACAGCAGCCCGTGTAAAACTACAATAACCCACTATCCCCCTGGGGCCACGTCACAGTATCACATTACAACACATTAGAGAGAGAGAGAGAGAGAGAGCGAGAGAGAGAGGGAGGGGTGGAGTGGGAGGAGGATCTGCAGAGACCAATATGGTGTTTAAATGGGCAGGCTTCGTTCTGACGCTAAAAAACTGCATCTCCCGGCATGCAACGGGGCCTCGTCGTCTAACTAGGCCATTAGGTAGAAGGGAAATGGGAAAACAGGTCTCCCTTGCAAAAGAGTCTTTGGACTCAATGGGATTAACCTGTATAAATAAAGGTTAAAAAAAACAACAACAAAAAAACAACAACAACTGTAAATAGTTTTTTGTGTTTGTTTTGCAGAAGGACCTGAAGGAGAAGAAACTTGTGGAGGAGAAGGAGAAAAACGGCAAAGCAAAGGCCACCAACGGGAAGGTGAACAAACGGCTTTCACTTCAAAAACATTCATTTAGGTTTTTTTTTAAAGGTGCTACGAGGAACTTTTAAATATTTCTGAAACAGTCTAATTTTTCCTCTGATGATCATAAATTACATGTAACAGCAAACGAGACCATCAGTGATAAAGAA
>NC_137213.1:33083086-33085586 GCF_949987685.1 Ammodytes marinus | reverse complement strand
GAGTGAGTGAGTGAGTGAGTGAGTGAGTGAGTGAGTGTGTGAGTGAGTGAGTGAGTGAGTGAGTGAGTGAGTGAGTGAGTGAGTGAGTGAGTGAGTGAGTGAGTGAGTGAGTGAGTGAGTGAGTGAGTGAGTGGGTGTGTGTGTGTGTCTGTGAGTGAGTGAGTGAGTGAGTGAGTGAGTGAGTGAGTGAGTGAGTGAGTGAGTGAGTGAGTGAGTGAGTGAGTGAGTGAGAGAGTGAGTGAGTGAGTGAGTGAGTGAGTGAGTGAGTGAGTGAGTGAGTGAGTGAGTGAGTGAGTGAGTGAACCTCGAACATTAAAGGTTTTCAAACAGACGCCACCAAGTGTATGAACATGACATGAAAAAATAAAAAAAATAAGTTAAGACAAGTTTTGCTCCTGAAAGCAGAAATATACATTATACAACATATTATACAGCAGTTGGTTCTGAGCGAGTGATTTGATTGGACGAGAGACCTTCTGAGCGTTCTGAAGGAGTGCTGATATTAGCCAACAACATCACTCGGGACTGTTCACCAAACTGTAGACCAACTGTCAAAATCACTCCGCGGCTCACTGATGAGCCGGAGCTTCACTTGTGTGTTATCTGTGTGTGTGTGACTCAGGTTGACTGTGGCGAGTCTCTCCCCTGTGAGAGGGCATCGCTGCCACACACAGACAGAGACAGTGTGCGGTAGTCGCTCACACTCACGTTACTGAAGACAGCAATAGTGTGTGGAGATAAACTCAGGCTGCTGAATAATACGAGCGCAGCATATTAGCCTAGCCTAGCTTGCCCACCTCATTGTATAACGTTACTTCCCCCGGGCCGAAATACACTCATAAACTCTGGGAAATTAAGCGTGGGGGTTTGGATTGGGCAGCGGACCTTATTACCAACTAGATTAAGATCCGCCGTTCCGTTTCTTTGGTGATTTTTACGGGACATCGGGCCGCCGTGGTTAATGTGACCAGAGTAAACAAAGCAAGACGAGTTCACTCGCGTAAAGTTGTTGCTTAGCAACGCGCTCCGCTCTGATTGCTGTTGTCGAACTATTTGTGTTGGCGGAAGCAAATACATTCTTAAATGATTAAAGATAACATTTTAAAGTTAACTTGTGAATTTCAGATGTAAAACTGCTGTATAAAAGCAATAGCACACTCGAGGTCGCATGTTGTCGCTCTATATCAGCACTGCTGTGTTTCTCTTCGGCACTCGGCCTGCGGCCTCGTACCTACGACCGAATCACAGCAGTGCTGATATAGAGCGACAACATGCTCCCTCTCGTGTGCTATTGCTTAAATGTTAAATAATCAATATATCAACGTTATTACAATAAATCGCTTGTGGTGTAGTGGTCTATCTATCCATCCATCCATCTATCTATCTATCTATCTATCTATCTATCTATCTATCTATCTATCTATCTATCTATCTATCTATCTATCTATCTATCTATCTATCTATCTATCTATCTATCTATCTATCTATCTATCCTTCCATCTATCCTTCCATCTATCCTTCCATCTATCCATCTATCCTTCCATCCATTAATGTCTGTCTGTCTGTCTGTCTGTCTGTCTGTCTGTCTGTCTGTCTGTCTGTCTGTCTGTCTGTCTGTCTGTCTGTCTGTCTGTCTGTCTGTCTGTCTGTCTGTCTGTCTGTCTGTCTGTCTGTCTGTCAAGGAAAGTTTAAAAGTGAAGATTGGAACATCTACACACACACACACACACACACACACACACACACACACACACAAGCACGCACAGAGAGAGAGACACACACACTCACACACCCACGCACACACTCTAGTTGTAGTTTTTCAGGGTTATAGATTAAAATAAATACAGTTTAGAGATAGCCTGGCTCCGCCCGCCTACATACTTCTGCTCAATTGTCATTTCCCTTCAGTAGTCAGTCTGGGGCTGCGGTATATTCGCGGGTTTTTTACTGGTCCAATCAGCGAACAGAGGGAGTGGCTGAGAACAATGACGTTGAGTTTCAGTTGTAGTCAGAAGCCGGCGCATGACATACGTCACGACCAAACGTTATGCGATTGGTTGGCAGATCCAGAGTGGCACTGGGCAGATCCAATAGTTTTAAACTTCAACAGACACCCGCCTTCAATTGAGTTAACGTTTGTCAAAAGAGCGATTCCAGACCTTCTGTACAAATGTAATGAAGTACGATGGTCTGGTAGGACCAGGCTAAATGAAGTACGATGGTCTGGTAGGACCAGGCTTAATGAAGTACGATGGTCTGGTAGGACCAGGCTAAATGAAGTACGATGGTCTGGTAGGACCAGGCTTAATGAAGTACGATGGTCTGGTAGGACCAGGCTAAATGAAGTACGATGGTCTGGTAGGACCAGGCTAAATGAAGTACGATGGTCTGGTAGGACCAGGCTAAATGAAGTACGATGGTCTGGTAGGACCTTTAGAGACCCTCTGATTAATATTTGCATTGTTTGGTGGAGACGATTTTGAGGTGGTGTGAATATGCC
>NC_137213.1:32884974-33034974 GCF_949987685.1 Ammodytes marinus | reverse complement strand
AGATAAAATGTCATCAGTGCATAAAACATTTTGTTTGCGTGGTAAGAATAGACTTTCAAGACCCACTTCACCGGTGGGAATATGAAGGTGTATTGAACTCTGAGATCCTATGTAGTATAAATGTGCAAAACATTTAGAAATCGGTTCATCCTAGCCTGAGAAAAATGTATAAAGAGTGTTTTATGGTCTCATTGTCTAACACTACATTTTACCATGCGTGACATCACTCATGGTAAAATGTAGGGTTAGGATTAACAGGACAGCTGGGCCAAGGGAAGATTGAGGGAAGAAAAACCTCATTCATTATATTATATTAGTGATTTTATAATAATAAAACGCCGGTTCTGTATGGGTGAAGTATTCCTTTAAGGACTCAGAGATACCATCTAGAAACTCACATCTTACCCAATTCCAGGCTGGTCTCGTCAGGCTACAAAGGCTGTATGAACATGTGTTTTAGCTGTTGGAAGAAATGTGTGTTTTGTGTTACTTATAAGATGTGTGTTTCTTTTCTTTTCAGGGGATAATTGTCTGTTTGCTGTACCATTTACTGTAAAATCTATAAACAGTTATTAGTTATTTGAGCGTGGCGCCCCCTCTTGGTAGAATAGCCCCTATATACTGTATTGCTAAGGCCATGCAGTGTTCATGTGTTGGGAATAAAAATAAAAATAAAGGATTGTTGATGCGCTGTCGATTTGGAACATTGAGATATGGAAGATATTGGATGGATGGAGGAAAGTGTAAAAATTTAACTGTCTCGGCTGCTCCGGTGGCGTAGTGGATAGAGCGTGTACCATATTGGCTCCGGCCTTCGTTGCAGTGGTCGCAGGTTCGAGTCTGACCCATGGACCTTTACTGCAGGTCATCCCCCCTCTCTGTCTCTGTCTCCCCATTTTAACTCTGTACTGTCTAATAAAAAAAATAAAAAAATAATTTAACTCGCCTGAAAACTGATAGGAAGGCATTGTATGTGTAGACTATGTTCATGTGTACTTGCAGTATATATTTCTGTTTGTGTATTCCTTTAATCTACTTTTTTTCTCTATGTCACTGGTAACAGAAAAAATAAAAAAGATCAGTGAAGTCTAGTTCATCTTTCAGAAAATATATGTAACTTAGTTGGTTAGATAGATTTCAAGCTGCCACCACCTTTGTTAACCCGGTCTGGTCTGGTATCAGAGGCAAGAGAAATTCACAGCACAACTTGAGGTGAGGATACCATAATATAAACTTTTACTGACATAATTAATTAAGACTATGGCTAGAAACCCAGGTATAAAAAGGCCAAGATGAGTTTAACCCAACAACCCCTCAGAACACTGCAAGTGAACAGGATAAATATTAACAGACCACTTAAACACTTAATCAAAGCACAGCACAAGATGGAACAGAGTGACTGGTGTGAAAGGCCTATGACAATGCACGTGTATCAATAAGTACCACCCATGGACATATAAAGAAACACCTCACACTGTAGGTGGGTCAAACCACTCCAAACACTAGGGGGTGGCAGAGGGCTGCCCCAGCCACTCTGTCACTTTCTGATAATGAGGCACATGAACCTGTGTAGCCCTGGTTAAAATGAATGAAGACATCAAACTATTTAATAGTTAGAAATTAATAAAATATTAATAATGTATATAGGCTACAATGAAAATATATAAATATGGTTCAAATATAAATACATTTATAAAAGATTTAGAAATAAAAAAAATAATATTATTTACTGTTTAAAAGCTGGAAGGTTGGAGTTGATGTAAATGGATATTTGACTGACAGGCTATGTACAGTACATGAGCCAGCACGAGTCGGCTAATGACTAATGCATTACAACCTAACTTTGTTTACAGTATAATATGTCAATCTTTGCTCTTCTCTAGCTTGATTGGATAGTTGTAAATCTGAGAGCCAATCCAAGTTCATTCTCACGTAGAGGGTGTGGGGCTTAGCGTCACTGTCTTCGGTCTCGTGCGATAGAGAAAGGCATTTAGCCATAGCGAATAATCACCATCAAGATAACATTGTTGAAGACCGATGTCGTTCATAACTACATGTCGGACGGACAGTTTATTATACATATATTTTGGACTGCTGTGACGTTCCAGTGGTAAGTGTTTGTGTTATTTTTTCTATTTTGACTAAATGTTTTACCGCGTAAAAACGTGTTGTGACGTTGTTGTTAGTAGCCATAAGCATTAGCATAATAGCTATTAGCTCTGCTTTCATACCGTAAGCTTTTTATCTATTGAGACAAGCTAATGCTAGATCGTCATGAAATGGCGTATGGAATTGTTACTTAGTGGATTTATCTGTTCCAGGATTTATCTGTGTGAGAGAGAGAGAAAGGGGGCTGTGGATATCTGGGTTGCTAGTGTGCTGTCGTAGCTTGTCGTGGCTGTTTCTTCTGTTGGCCGTCCATTGTCCATTACCTCCCGCTTCCCTTCAACTACCTGAGTGAGTACTGATTTAATGCTCGTGCCTTTTATTAGCATTAATGCTATTGTTCGAAAATGCGATGCGGCAGTGCGGACAATCTGCATTTGATTTCCCCCCTCATGTCAACTTGCATTGTATCCCGTTAAAACCGGAAAGGCGTCTTTTGCTGCGAGGCGTTATGGATCTATCCATGCTGTGCGCCTACGTGACACTCGGTAGGTCGGTTACCTGGCAACAGAAGCTCCGTAGTGTCTACTAATAGTCCATGGACCTAGCCAGAGTCTGATATGTATCTATTTTTGTTTATGGGTTGATTGATTGATAGCTTCATTAATTGCTCCGTTAATAGTTTTGATGCCTATAGGCTACTTTTACATTTGTTGACTGAAATTACATCACCTAATAAACTAAATAATTTATTGGTCCAGCTCTCATGGCGCATCCGGAGACTGTTCAAATCAATTTCCATGTGATTTTTCAGTCAATTATCCGTTGGCCCTACTTGTTGTGTTTTAATTTAAACCATTCAACTATCAAAATGTTCAGCTCTTTCAGGGCAGTATTGGATTCTCTTTTCAAATCCTCTTAATCTTCCTTCAATTTGAAATTACACTTCTTCGGCATAAGGACCAAAGGACGAGAAACTGGCAACAATTGCAACGCAAATCTTCATCATGAGCCCTCCATCTACAACTTTTGATTCTGCCACATTCACGGAACCGTCAGATTCAGCTGGACAAAAACCTCAACTGTGCACTGTAAGTTATGTTTTGTTTCTCGTTCATTTACTTCCAATTATTCAGCATAATGATTTAAATATTAACAAGCAACGTGTGGTTCATATTTATTGTGGTATGGCAGCTTAGTTATCTTGTAAAACTTACTAGCTATTAAGTCACAGTAGCTAGACTATTGTTAGCTAGTAATCCCATGTTATAAAACATACAATTTAATAAACCATAAATAGTAAATACTAGTGATTTTTATATGTAACTGTTAACTGACAATATGCTGATCAATTAACCCTTAAAGCGGCTACGAGTAACATTTAAATATCTTTTAAACAGCCTCATGTTTCCTCTGATAATCATAAATTACCTTTAACAGCAAACGGGACCATCAGTGCAAAGAAAGACGTTTTTATATAGTTTTTATTACTGCTTTTGGTCTGGTCGCACACCCAGTCCGATTTTCGGTTCGCTCGTGCAGGCTCTATGGTCACATATCCGTATTGGTTGCAGATTTCAGTGTGGCGCTGCAGCGTGATTTGAGAAGCCTATCCCTCTAGGTGAGGGAAGGGGAGCGGGAGCCTTGTTTGAGACAGTTATTTGTCGTCACAATGACTGGTAACGAGGCTGAACCATCAAAGAAAAAAAGAGAATGCAATGAAGAAAAGCGAAAAGAGAGAGTGACTACGGGCGGGACGAGGACGTTGCCAAGCAACGTGTATACAATTTCACGAGAGCGAAACTAGACTGTGTTTACTCCTAAATGAATGAGCGGTTGGTACTAACACAACGTTTGCTTTGCTTCACCATCATCAGATAACCATTATCTGAAATAGTCATTATTTACATCAACAACACAAACACATTACCTCATCGTGATCCATACAAACTGCCGTCTCTCTTTCATTCGCTTTCTGTGAGGACACAGCTCCGTGAGAGAGGGTAGTTAGGTGACGCTGCTGCATCAACTCATTGCAATCAGGTGTGTACTGACTGGCATTAGTTGATGCAGTGTCAAAACCACTCTCACGGAGCCGAAAAGAGTCCTCACACTTTCAACACACGTACATGCACTATATTGCGCCCTTCTCAGTTCACACTCGCGCGCCTGGCACGAGCATTTGCGACAGCGGGCGTCGTAAAAATACTACCGCTTTTGTCCAAAGGGGACGCCAACGTGCCATCTTACTCGTAGTGCCTTTAAATTAATTCAGTTAATTATTGGTACATTGCAGTTTGAATGTTGTTAGTGGATTTCTGTTTTTTATGCACCTTAAAGGGCCACTGTGTAACATTTTAAGTAATGTATTAGCTAAAATCAATATCCTCATTCATAAATATGTCCTCATTGGTGTAAAATCACCTCTGCCAATAATCTGAATTATCCTCCTGAGCGGAGAATTACAAATATTAATATTACATTTTCTACATGTTTTTGTAATGTCATCAGGTGCATTGTTTAAAATTTAGAATTGTTCTTGTCCTTGAAGGCCACTGTAGCTCCTGTTATTATTCAAAAGGGGTGGGGTTACCCAGGGAGCGTTGCATTCTAGAACTTTCTAGAACTCTTTCTTGATGATGTCATATTACACACTGCACCTTTTAAGGAAAAAGCTAATTTTAATCTTGTTGTATAATGACATAAACTATTCTATTCTATTCTATTCTATTCTATTCTATTCTATTCTATTCTATTCTAGTCAAAACAACTACGTAGGAGGGGACCGTGGATCAGAGGAGCCTTGGCCAGTGTCGCGGTGTGTGCCAGTTGCTTCTTCAGACTGAGGTAGGGGCTGTTTACATTGCACATATGGAGGTACTGTTGTCTTGTGTCTTCATGAACTCCGACTTTAAAGCGCTCCAGTAATCCTCAAGGCAAGCTCGCTAAAATAACAATCTAAGACAGAGTGCACTGAGGTTGTACAAACTTTACACTAAAATAACTAATTTTTCTTTGATAATTTTTTATAGAAAGTTTTTGCTTTTCATGGCAGTTGAACAAAAAAAATTGAGAACTCTCTTTAATTATTTAAGAGAGTGAGAGTCATAGTTACCCTAGACATTAAAATAACATTGAGATGTCACTTTCACTAGCTGATGGTGGATGGCTTATAAAATTCATCATTTAAAATGTTTATTTTTAACAGCATCATACAGTTAAAAAAAATTCCAATGTTATTTCCATGCATGCAAAAAGTTTGTCTCTCCTTTGGTAACAATTTTGACAACTCTTTTTACAAGCAGCTGGGTACCTGCATTTCTGCATCCTATATTAGTTTGTTAAATAATAGCCTGATTAATCATATTCCTGATAATTATTATAATTTTGTGCAGATGGACAACCACTACCTCATGTGTTGAGTAAATGTTTGGTCTGATGCTGCTGTGGAGTTGATTCTCTGTGGCGGGTGTTGCAGGACAGTCAGGTTAGCAGAATGAAGGGAAGGGGATAGAAATCATAGAAACGGCAAAAATGGCGCCTTGTTTTAGTCATTGCATATTGATGAGTGTGTGTAAGGTTGTTACCTGTGTGCTTGTGTCAGTATGGAGACACTAAGAGGAAGGTGGAGATGCTGTACAGACAGAAAACCACTAGGTGGCAGAGCTGTGTTGAGAATAAACATTCAGCACAGGAGAGCGAAAGCAGAAAGGAAGACATTAGGAGAAAAGCAGGAAAGTGATCCTAATGCTCCAAAATTACAAATATGTCCACAAGCAAGAAATTAAATCTGATAGAACTGTTTTAATCCAGTGGGGTAAAGTTAAGATTTTACTGCATAAGGATCAATGCAAAACTTGCCTTTGTCATCTGAGCAAAAAATACAAAATAACCAAAAAGGACAGTTGAGTTG
Source organism: Ammodytes marinus (assembly GCF_949987685.1). Lineage (NCBI taxonomy): Eukaryota > Metazoa > Chordata > Actinopteri > Uranoscopiformes > Ammodytidae > Ammodytes > Ammodytes marinus. The sequence continues at coordinate 33,028,955 of NC_137213.1, read as the reverse complement.
ACAGAGAAAGAAATCGCTGATCACTTGAATGCCTGTATCATTAGGTAGCTGGTGCATTTGTCCCTTTGTGAGTCGTGTGTTGTATATTTCAGTGTGTGTGTGTGTGTGTGTGTGTGTGTGTTGAATCTCCTGTGTCACGTGAACATGCTTTGCAACTTGGCTGTGGCGTAGGTCGGTCTGGCCTAGCAGTTTTCGATTGCACTGCGTAGGTTGTGGCTTTAAAAAAATAAAAATAAACCTTTATTTCTACAGGTAAATCCCATTGAGTCCGAAGACTCTTTTACAAGGGAGACCTGTTCCCATTTACACGTTACCATTCACACACATTCATACACCGATAGCAGGCTAACTATCGACATTTACACGAGGCAAGGTGGGTGAAGTGTCTTGCCCAAGGACACAACAACCATGACACAATCGAACCTCCAACCCTTTGATCAGTGGCCGACCCGCTCTACCACCTGAGCCACAGTTGCCCTATTATCTATTAATGAATGCGAGAAAACTTATTTCATTTCTGGGATTTTTTTTCTGAACCTGCCCTTTTAAATGTAGCTGTGTATCTGAGTGTATAGAAAGAGAACACCATGATTTTAAGTGCTGTGACGTTTAAAATGCTTTTAGACTAAAATTGAAAACACTTTACAAACTAGACAATCTCAATAGTTCACTGACAAAAGAAAAATAGATCATTCAAACACTGACTAAAAAGTCTGTGCTGTTGGCTGCGGTTGCGGTTACATTTGTTTGTTCTTTGTGTTTTGCAGAGAAGAGTCGTGTGAATCAGTACACCACAGCAAACACCAGAGCATGTCAAATGTTCCATTCACAGCTTTGTGAAACCTACAGAACCACATGATACAAACAACAGTTTAGACCAAATTTTATTGACCATGCAAAGAAACCAGTTCACTGCTTCAGCAAAAAGCAAAGCACACATAAATAAGATATAATTTGTATTGTATATAAATATTTGATTAATTTCTAACTATTTAACTATTAAATAGCTTGATGTCTTAATTCATTTTAAACTCATTATCAGAACATGATGGCGTGGCTAGGGCAGCCCTCTGCCACCCCATCGTGTTTGGAGTGGTTTTGACCCACCTACAGTGTGGGGTGATACACGTGCATACATTGGCCCTCATTTATCAATCTTGCGTAGACCAGAAAAATGGGTGTACGTACATTTCCACGCAAATCTCGGCATTTATCAATATGGACGTGAGCGTAGGGTACGCTCAAATCCCACGCCAGCTCTCAGCTCGTGTACGCAAATTTGAAAACAGCTTGGACTCGCAGTGCAGGCTGTGCCGGGTAGCCGATGACTTTGTTGGACAATTATTAGAAGATAATACAAATGCAGTGCAAATAAGACCGAAATAAAGATATTAATCACTTAAAAATTAGCAGCTTATGGTGTGCAACTGAGTAGGAGCTGATTCAATAGTGCGCACACCGGCCACTTAGGAGGGCTCTCCGTCTTGGAGCAGCTGGGGGGACACTGAGGCACGGGGGCTGCATTCATTCAAAATGTTAGCCTAAGTATTAAAGTAGACATACACTGCTCTTTATGATAAAAAAAATACACGGCACAACATTCAGCTTAAAATTGTATTTATTTGACGCACTTTGTAGATGTTAGTTCCTCTTTTAATGTGTCATTGATGCTAAAGCGAGCGATTTATTTCCACCGTTAACCGGCACGTTGTTCCTATCTGCTGGTAGAGCAGGACGGTGGGCGCTCTCACAGCTGATCGCTGCCGGGTCGGCTTGTGCAGCTGACGGCCGGGCTGACCACTCGTGCCAAGCGCATGCTGTCAGTAGGCCTATAACGCAAAATGTGTTATTTTTAGTTTTTAAAACCCTTTTGAATAGTGCTATCTAAAAGGGCCAATACATTCTAATCATTCAAATCTCTGCAGACGTGTATTTATTTTATGGGGACCATTATCGGACAGTTGGTGCGTCTTTTTCTCCTCCACCACTTATATTATGCCCGCAGCCCCGCACCCCCAGTTGGTTGCATTTCAGAACAGCAACACGCTTTTTTTAGTGGCGATTTTGAGTCAACACCATGACGCTGTTGACCGCAGCAGTTATTTCCTTCCTAACTGCTGCCTTCTGTCGTTCTTTGATGCTGCTTGTAGGCTAATGCTCCGAAATGAAACTCTTTTTTTTCTAATTTCGCTGTTATTCTGTCAATTTCTACTTCAGGGAAATGCCGTATTGCGCATATCCATGTCGTAAAACCTCTGGGCGAGGCCTCTAAACTGAGAAAATATAGGGGCGTGATACGCTAGTTTTCATCCGCCGCATTTATCAATAATGGCCTGGCGTACGCTGAGATTGGCGAGATACGCCTGTTTGATAAATCCCACGCGATACCTGGCGTAGGGAGGTATTTGCGCCAGAATCTGCACCAGTTTCCACGCAAAATTGATAAATGAGGGCCACTGTGTGCAAAATTATTAGGCAAGTTGTATTTTTGAGGATTAATTTTATTATTGAACAACTACAGTGCTCTTGGTCAATCCAAAATGTTAAAGAACCTAAACCTGAATGTTTACGAAAGTAAAAGTGAGGTTTTGTCTTACGAGAATATATGTTTTGCTATTATTAGGCAACTATTAGTATGCAGAATTATTCTGCAACTAAATAAAAAACTAAAATTTTCCCATCTCACTATTTTTCTCCCAACACATAAACACTCAAATAACTAATCATTTTTCATAGATTTTACAGTAAATGGTACAGCAAACAGACAATTATCTCCTGAAAATAAACAAATATCTTTTAAGTAACACAAATTTCTTCCAACAGCTAAAAAACCTGTTCATACAACCTTTCAATTGTAGCCTGACGAGACCAGCCTGGAATTGTGTAATATGTGAGTTTCTAGATGATATTTCTGAGTCCTTGAAGTCTATTCTAACCACACAAACTAAAAGTTTTATGCACTGATGACATTTTAGCTTCATCAGAAAACGACAACGCATCAAACACATTGATCGGCTCAGAAGTGATGCTCCGTGGTGACAGCAGTCATGACATCATCATAGTCATCGTCCAATCCCTGATCAGCCTGGGTGGGCGGGGTCGTCGCTATGGAGACAAGAAGGTCATTTCCTAGAGTCATAGAAACATTTTGATAATTCATCAACTGTGAAATTATGAAATGACAGTCATCAAAACCAGATAGATGGATATCCCAGACAGACAGACAGACAGACAGACAGACAGACAGACAGACAGACAGACAGACAGACAGACAGACAGACAGACAGATTGATGAGTGTGTGTAAGGTTGTTACCTGTGTGCCCCTGTCTATATAAAGACACCATGAGGACGGTGGAGATGCAGTACGGACAGAAGACCAGCAGGTGGCAGAGCACTCTGAACACAAGCTGGAACCGGGTTGAGTCTGAGGGCGTGGCTGTGGCTATAGGTTCATCTGTGGAGATAACCCACTCAGGTGAACATAGTTCAGTACTTGTCATTTAGCAGATGCTTTTAAGCTAAGCGGCTTACAACTGGAGCACACATTCATACACCGATAGCAGCAGCTACCAGGCAGGGTGCAAGCTAACTATCAGGAGACATTTAGTGTTCAGTGCCTCTTTGCCTATGGACACTTGGACATGTGTCGGGGAGACGGGGGATCGAACCGCCGACCCTGCAGTTGAGGGTCGACAACCCTACACACTTCACCACAGACACCCCAATATCTGGGTGAAATGAAGACAAAGTGAAACCTCCTTACCTGTGGGTGAGGAGGGGGGATCAGTTGTAGTGGTGGGTTTACCTGAAATTCATAATATAAATTAATAAAACATTCACTACCTTTTAGGTTGAGGTGAAAAGATCACATTTCACGTGTTGGGTTAAATGTAGAAAAGAAAACAAGTGCTTTCTGAAATCATCTTTGTCCTTCTCACCTCTGACAGAGATCCAGCTTTCTGGAGACTCTCCATTACCGCTGATGTTACACTTGTAGAGACCTTCATCAGACCTGGAAACATGGCGGAGGGTCATGCGGCCTGCAGGCTCAGTCCTGATGAGGGAGCCATCTTTATAGAAAGCAGCTGGGAGGCTGGAGGGAGGGGTCTTTGTTTTACAGAGCAGAGTGACATCATCTCCCTCCATCACAGGGAGGACAGGACTCTGCAGGATCACTGGTCCATCTGAACACAGACACACTCCAGCAATTCATCCATTTAAACTTAGCTTAATCAATAGGGCGGCTGTGTTGAAGTGTGTAGGGCGGTCGACCCTTAACTACAGGGTCAGTGGTTAGATCCCCCGTCTCCCCGCCACATGTCCAAGTGTCCCTGGGCAAAGAGACACTGAACCCTAAATTGCCCCTGATAGTTAGCCGGCTATCGGTGTGTGAATGGTAACGTGGGAATGGTAACAAGTCTCAATGGGATTTACCTGTGTGTGTATATAAAATTTAAAAAACACTAACTCCACAGTCGGATCTTACCAGTGACAGTGATGTTGACGGTGTTACTGGTCGCTCCCTCTCTGGACTCACACCAGTAAACTCCACTGTCCCATGGAGTCATGTAGCTGATGTTACAGGAAGAACCAGCTGATTTTCCCCACCCTGATCCACACTCACTCCCTGTCCTCCTCAGCTTCCATCCATCAGAGCTGTCCTCGTCCTCACAGCTCAGAGAGACAATGTCTCCTTCAAACATCTGAGATCTGCTGGGACTCACAGTCAGAGAGGCTGGAGGAAATTGGAAATATTTTCTGCTTATTTACCAGATGCGTTTCATAACAAAAACTCGACATAAATGTTAAACAAACCTCCTGTGTATCTGAAAAAAATTATGATACCAAACTAGCAATAATTCGATTACGACGATAAGCATTTGACATAAATGCTCGATATTAAAAAGGAAAAAAATAGAATTACATTTGGGGAAGAGGCTTTAGGACCAAGTTTAGGACTCAGGACTTGCCTTAAGGTGCGGCCACAAAGATTTGGACACTTCACATCATGGTCACAAGCTTCTTCTACCGCATTAAAACCTATCTTTTCAATATACAAACAGACAATAAAAGTCATGGACCGGAAACCCATTAGATGGCATCACTGTCGGATTGAAAAAAACACAACCTTTTCCATTTTAGTAAGTCTTAAAAAAAATTTCAAGTGTGTAAATGTGCTAATACACTTAAAACAATGCATCTGTTTCGTCCAATGAAGTTGTCATGTCCATGTCAAATAAAATGTAGACTTTCAAGGTATATGGTTAACTAAGCTCATACTACGCGATTTTTCACACGTTTTGATAGTCGCAGACAAATTTACCGTTTTGGATAAAGGGTTTGGTGAAGGAAGCTGTAGCTGTTAAGTGTTTATTTGTTTTCTGTCGGACTGAAATCTCAAGAGTTTTGCTGAAGTTGTGGCCTTGTATTATATAAGGTTAGCCTGGCATTCCCAGACCTGCCACTAGGCGCTGGCAAATAAAATTTGCTGCGCCTGTTGGTCTGGAAACTCTCCGTTGAAGCTTTTTTTTGCATGCGACGTTGAAGCCGTGATAGTAAACATCAAAGATGGCTGCGGATATGTTGTGCGAGTTTGAGACTGCTTTGGCCTCGACCCTTTACGATTTGGAAGACGGCACTCAAATCTTTCATTAGCAAGTAAGTGGAATGTTCTGTTTTGCCGACCGACCACGGCAAACGTTTAATTTAACAGTTTAACAGCTGTTCGCTAAACGAACGGGGCTTACGTCACCTTGTGCATCGCTCTGATTGGTTGTAGTGCTATCCAACTGTGTGCAGTGGCATTTGAAATGCACGAGTAGGAGCCGCCCCTTGAGTTGGAAATTACTATTGATCGTGGCCAGACCCTCTATCGTTCAAGATATCAGGGTTTGGATTTCCAGGCTAATATAAGGTATGATCTACTGAAGAAAAATGTACTAGGATTGCTGGTAGTATCAACTGGGACGGACATAAAATCTATCATATTCTACAACTTCATTGGCTGTGAGACGGACACTCACATATAGTTTTTTAAATCTACAAACCTCATCATTATGAAAACATTTCTTATTACTTTACTGTATAACAAAAATAAACAGCACCCAAAACCTCAATCCAACTCAAAAACTCCTTTCAAACTCCAGATTGTTGAACAGGTCCTACTGAATCCCTTAATATCCTAATGGGAACCCGTGAGATAAAGGAATTATCTACAATATCAATGATGTTTAAGTTATCAGATCGTTCCCCCTTATTCTCTAACTGCACATCTTATTCCCTGTCCCCAGCAGTACTCTACTGGACCAAAATACACTGTAAATAGTTATTATTATTATTATTATAATAACAATAATTACGCTGAATGATAAGCCTTTATCCAATATTCAGCTATCACAGAATACGTTTACTTACCGTGGTTTGTGGAGCAGCACAGCAGTGAAGACAGAACTAAAGAGAAATGACACTCAGTTGGTTTGAGCTTTAACATGCAACAAGACTTCTGTGCACAGAAAAACTACCACATGCTGATGCTTAATAATTATAAAACAATATGGATTATTTTCCGTGCACATTCGATGTTTTTCAAAATGCGGAGACGTGAGAAAATGATTCTGACATGCAGGCATCAAAGGTAAAACAAAATACAAATACAACACACACACATTATTATAGCTTTACTCACCTACAAGCCACTGTAACAAAGATTTCTCCATTTTGTCATCTGAGACCATCTGAGACCAGCACATTATATTAAAAGGTCTCACAAAGTAAAACCCACCTCCTTCCTCTCTGTGCATGTTGTGGTTTTCTCTCATGCAGGTAGCAGGAAATTGACTTTTCTGCTTATTGTATAACCACATTATATACTGTGAAACAAAACTAATATCCTATTAAACATCACACCTTGAAAATAACAACATAAATGGTATGGTAAATGGACTTATATAGTGCTTTATCTCCGTTTATCACAGACCCAAAGCGCTTTACATTGTTTTGTACACATTCACCCAGTCACACACACATTCATACACCGATAGCAGCAGCTACCACGCAGGGTAGGCTTAGCACTAGGGTGCTAAGCTAACTATCGGGAGCAATTCGGGGTTCAGTGCCTTGCCCAGGGACACTTCGACATGTGGCGGGGAGACGGGGGATCGAACCTCCGACCCTGCACACCAGAGGCGAACTCCCTACCCACTTCGCCACTGCCGCCCCAAAGTTTGTGCACACCATATGTACATCATACATCAGGGGCCGTATTCACAAAACATTTTAAGGCTAAGAGTAGGTCCTAACGTGCTGATTTAGGAGTAACTCTCAAAAATAAGGGGCGTTTCACTCCTAATTTTAGGACTCCTAACTTTTTAAGATAAGTGTAATTCACAAAGCATTTTAGCGCTAAAACTAGCTCCTAAATCTATGAAAAGCTAGGAGTCCTCGAGAGGACTCCTAAATGACTAAGAGTAATTCACAGACACTCATTTGATGGCATTTTGGAGAGATTTAATGCTAGTGAGCTTTACAAAAGGTACCTTAATAGCTGTAAGGGTTTAATGATCTTAGTAAAGCTATGTTTAGAAAGTATAGACACATTTATATTTATATAAAAAATTATGTATTAAGTTCCTTTTCCTGCAATTGCTTTGGGTTTACGATGCACTGAAAGTTACTGTTGGTGTCACGTTTGGGTTCAATTTCCTACTAGAGTAGGCCTATATGTGGCGCTTCGCAGCATCTCCTCCGTTCCACAGATCCGCTACTGTATAGTTGCGTGTCTCGCCTTTTTCCTTCCGCATGCACTTTACGATTTCGCCAGTTGTTGTTTCTAAATTGCGAATTTCCTGGTTTGTCGCTGTCTGACTATTGCGGCAAAGTCCACCGTTGAGAGAAATACAGTGAGAGTGCATGGCGTGCAGCTGTTCAATGAGGATATTTTTTCCGATTCAAATCATTGTAAAATTTAAAGTGAATAGACCTATGTGGCGCTATTGTAGGTCAATTGTGAACAAATGTGTGGGAAACCCTGCAGTATCTTGGTTTCATGTTAAATCAGTGTCACTTGTCATTAATTGTATATAAAAACTCTTTACTTTAATACAGCGACACGATATGGATATCTCCCACAGTGTTTCCATCATAAACTCACTCTTAGCTCTCATTCCCTCTCAGCCAATCACTGTGGGCATAGAAGGTATGAACATGACATCATCCATAGCAACAGGGTCAACACCGCCCTCTAGTCTTAGCTAAGGAGTCCCTCCCATTCCTTAGTAAAAGTTGGTCTTATCAGCTTTGTGAATAGGTTTTAAGAAATTACTCCTTACTAAGAACTTTTAGTGCTGTTTAGGAGTACTCTTAGTGCTAAGATAAAATGTTTTGTGAATACAGCCCCAGGTCACTGGTCTATCACACTCTCAGGCCTGATACAGCAACGCTACGTTTCATTAATAGTTGCACTTCCCCTCGTTCACTTACCCTCAGCCCTTGGTATGACGTAACAGCATACGTTGCACGGAGGGAACTTGGAGCTCGGAGGGAGAGTGGGCGGGGGAGGAGCGGGGGATTTAAATGGAACCCACTTGCCCTTGTAGTCGCAATGGACCGTCAGTTACATAGGTGGTTCTGAATGCAAATAATACAGAATTATAACATTCTTCTTCAGTAGCCTATATTGCATTAAGCCATTTCCATAGCATAACAAACATTGAATTTTGACATGGTAACTCAGATTATCAAGATATTGTAATTTACACTTGTAAATTGTTTGCTCCGACGTAGGCCCTATTTTCTTAGTTTCTGTTAGTTTCAACCAAAAACATCTGTTTTTAAATAGGCCTATAATTGGCAGCCATCGGTGTTATAGCAGCAATGTGTAAACTGCAATACATTCACTGAATTGTTCCTATGGAAATAGGAGAGGCTTATTGAGGCGTTTTGGAATATATTTATATATAGGCTATATATATTTGTCCTGTGGGTGGCCGCGATGTCCCTAAAAGCATGCAGTCCGCCGGAAAATAAAAGGAGAAGAATAAGAAGACCAACTGCAATGCACTGTGGGTGATATCCACCTCGGAGTGACCATCTATGTTCACTCGATCACTCAGCCCCCCGAGGGTCTATATCACCAAGTTCACTTCAGTTTCCAGACAATTGGAACAACACTTATGATGGCGGCGGGGATTCCCCCAAGGGCAAGTGAACGAGGGCATGTTGAACGGGTATTGAAACGCAGCGACAGATTGATGGGGGAGATCAAAATACAATGACTTTGGGCAATTTAGATCCATGCTGTCCTGAATCTCAACATCCTCGTACATCGTGGACATCCAGATGGGATCGTATTATGTCGCAGACCTCCTGAAGGAGTCATCAGGTGTGCACCCTCATTCACTGGTGTTTTGGATGATAGGCCCACAACACCTCTAAAGGGCTCATCGGCAACACCTGGTGCGCCCCCTCCGCTTTTAACTCTTGTGTGACGATTGTGTTATTTGAGACCCAGGAGGAATCTCTCCTCTTGATCCACACCCACCGACTTTCCTGTTCAGCTGCACTTCAGAGCTTTGATGGCTTGGCGTTGGGCTTGTCCCTGAGCAGTCTGGTTGTTGTCTTCCCCACACAACCTCTGCAGCTGACTTCAACTGAGCACACCTTTGCTTTCCTGCCGCGCTGTTCAGCGCCAGCTGCCAGCTCAGTGTACTTTAGGATCTTACGTTCGTAGGCCTCCTCCACTGCAGTTTCCCAGGGCACAGTAAGCTCTATGATGAAGTGAGGAGGACCAGAGCCTCAGGTCCGGACTGAGGTTCAATCCAAAAACTGTAGCAGCCTGAAAATACATATACTGGATTAATTTATTTGGTCCCTGTAAATTCCTACTTTGTCATCATTATGATTCTTGTTCCTTCCTGCCGGCACTGCAAGGAATTTTCTGTTTTATAATAAATAAATAAAATCCTGCGGCCATTGAAAGAATGTTATAGGTGGCGACTAATTTAACAGCTACATACACTGAACAAAAATATAAACTCAACACTTTGCTTTTGCTCCCATTTATCATGCACTCAACTCAACAATCTAAAACTTTTTCTATATACTCAAATATTGTTCACAAATCTAAATCTGTGTTAGTGAGCACTTCTCCTTTGCCGAGATAATCCATCCCACCTCACATGTGTGGCATATCAAGATGCTGATTAGACAGCACGAATATTGCACAGCTGTGCATAGGCTGGCCACAATGATCTTTGAGTTAAGTGCATGAACAATGGCAGCAAAAACAAATGTGTTGCGTTCATATTTTTTTTCAGTGAAGTTATTATCAGCAGTATTATAGTTTAGGTTAAGTACTTTATTTCCTGTAGGAGTCAAGTTTGGTGCAAAGTGCATCATGAAGCAGCTGCACATGCTCAGTGTTGTCCCTTACAAACAAATGTTGGTTAACAGACGCAGAATCAGCTCTGCCCAGCAGAGGGCAATGTTGACTCGAGAGTTCATCAACTGTCTTCCTTCTCATCAAACAGTTCCTACAAGGGCAGTTCAGTCGAGCAGGAGACAAGGGACAAAATGGTTACTCACACATTTTCTCTTCTGTGGATCCTTCTGGCTCAAGCGGCTTCTGGTAAATATGATTGTTTTTTTGTTATTCATGTTAGAAATAGACTTCAGACCTAATTGTCTCAAAGGGGAAATTCTTTTTCAAGTCACAGTAACAGTTATGGGCCGCACCCAGACAGACAATAACAGATGGACAAACACAATAAAAATAACATGCCGACAGAATATTTAAACAGAGTGGGACTGGGGTGTTTTTATCTTGGCCTTTTGTTTAGTGCTGCTATGGCTGCAGGCACCAGGCTTTTGCCATAGGGAGCCCTCCTGCACAACAGGGCATAATGGTGAAGTGGCAGTTTTGTGGGTGTCGGTTGTCCTGTGCTATTGTGGATGTGATGCGTGAGATGGCCTTGAGATTGAGCTCTGACAATCTGGCTGTGGGGAGACTATGTTTCGAAGGATGAGTGATGGTGGGTTGGATCTGAGCGTCTGTCTCTGTAAATAAAATAAAAATTTTACAAATGTTTAAGTATAAAATGTTCAAGTAAATGTTCATTAAGAAAGGCAGAGAAAAGTGTTTCTTTTTTTGTGGTGGGTGGAAAAAAATGTGCCAGAAAGTTACCACTGAAGGGGGCCTGTACACATCTGCATTGTTTTTCAGCCATGATTCAGTCAGAACCAAGACATCTGGGTCAGCCTGAGACACTTAGATCTTAACATGGTCTAATATATTGTGCTGAAGCGAACTTCTTAAGTTTAAGTGAAGAAAACCCAAACCGTTTCTTGATTTGAGGATGTGTGGTTAGTTTAGCTTAGTTATGCTTATGTCCTGGTTTACAACAGCGGGGTGGTCCATCACAACTGAACTATTACACATTATAGGTACAGTTTTAAAATCACTACTGGAAATCCCAAGTGGTCTGTGGCGTGACCTGTATGTTCTGTGAGGAGGGATTAATGATGATCTGAAAGACTGACATACAGGGATTGGGTTTTTACATTAATGGATGGTCCAGGCCAGGAGGGGTGCAAGTTGCATGGGCACTAGTGGTCATTGAGGCTGAGATAATAACCTCTTGACTGACCTGGTGTGGAGACAGTTTGCAAGAGGAGTGACGCTAGGAAACGATTTTATTGTAAACAGCATGTTGCTGGCCAGAAGATGTTTCCCTTGTTTGTTTAAATGTAAACAATCGTGGGCAAAGAAATTCGGTCTGTTCCAGAAGACGTTAAAATTGTCAACAAAGGGAATGCCCAAGGAGAGACAATATTGTTTGAGCCAAACATGAAGTTGGCGTACGCGGCTGAATTTGACGTCACCAGGACGGAGTCGATTTTAAAGTCAGTTTTGTCGGGTTGATCCTCCTGAACGTCTGATGATGGCATGAGGAGACAGCGGCGTAGGAAGTGGCGGCGGCGCCGGGACAGCTGTGGTATCCCTGTCCACAGGTGAACCGTGGCCGTCCGGACGTAGCTGGAACAGGGGAGGAAAGCTAGAGCCATTTTCCATTGAAGGAAACTCCTGTAACTTCGAATCTGTTGCCAAGCTCCAGGTACTGCGGTACTGGGGGAGTCCGCGGATGGCCACAATGTTTACCCTTGCGGGCTGTTGACCAAACGACTGGTTTAACAGGGGTCGCCTCAACAGCATTTGTCCTTCCCCTTTGTTGAGAGCTTGTGTAGCTGCCAGCTTTGGTTTTGCACCTAGTAGACTGACACTGCCCCGGACGTGACAGGAGAAGAACCAGCAATGGCGGAGCCAGACCACGGGAGAGTAGGATCATCGCTAGTCATGCAGAGGGAGCCGCAGCCAGAGGATCTTGGAGCGACAAGGTGCTTCATTTGAGTGGAAGCAGCAGAGGAGAGCTCCATGATGATGTCATTTTTTACCCCTCAGATCCTCTCCGTCAGTAAGGTAAGGTTGCATCCACAAGTATGTAGCATGGTGGTAGCTGGTGCTAGCTTGCTGTGTGGAGCTGCTGGGTGCTGTGCAGAGTTGATGGTATTCATTGTAGTGTAGATGGTGGAGGCTTGTGCTGCTGCTAACGATATAATAGGTCACTGGCAGCACCCAGGGAGGTGCACACTGTTTATTGTGAACAATTAACTAAAGGTCTATGAAAACTGAAAAGTAAAATTTGCCTGTATTTTTTATAAAATAAAACCTACTATTATAGAGCAAAACCTGTTCTGCATGTAAAGTGAGATCAGTTAGGCTATGTCATCAATGTGATATGGCAGGAGGCTGATATCCTCAGGGGGTTAGTGGTGATAAACAATTAGTTATTGGTTGTAATGACTCATTATTATTGTTCCCAGTTTAAGGATTAACAGAAGATGAAAAAAAAACACTTTTTGTTTCCAAATAAAATAGTGCTGGATCCATTGTATGGGAGTGGTGAAGGATGTGGAACAATCAATAAAATGCGCTTAATCTTTGCCACGTGCAAGTTTCAAATTGTTGAAAGCACTAAGCACTAAAGAATATTTTAGCCCATATCGCTCAGTCCTAATTACATAAAATTGTGCGATCAATTACTTATTTTTTTTTTAATCTATTGACAACACTAATTCTTTTACGTTGTTTGAATAATAATAATATAGTGATACATCAGTTTTTGACCAAGTATTAAATGTTTCCATGTGTATGAATATCCTTTGTGTCTAAACCGACTGTTGTTTCCTTTTGAAATGTGTTTATTACGTTTTGTTTTTTTAGACCCATTAGTAGTAATTGGACAAACTGTCACTCTACAATGTGTTGCTGGTGACGCCTTCATCAGAGCCGTGGAGTGGACCAGAGATAACCTGGGGCCTAAAGAGTACGTCCTCTTCTACAGAGACGGACATACAGATCCAACCCACCAGAACTCATCCTTCGAGGGACGGGTGCAGCTGGCGGACGATGGACTGAAGGATGGAAACATATCTTTAGTTCTGAGGGACTCGAGAATCACAGACAGTGGAACGTACGAGTGCCGAGTTGCAGGAAGTGGTTCAAGACGTCAAAAGAGAAGCATCATTGACGGTCCGCCAATCAGAAGCATCAGACTGCAGGTTGTTGACCCAGGTGAGATGCTGCTGTTCAGTGTGTCGTCTGTTGATTCATGAGAGTCAAACATGAAGTGAAGCTGTTTCCTGACTAATGTGTGTTTTGATCTTTAGGTTTCAAGAGTGAAGTCCCCAAGCGGCTGAGGATTGGACTGGCAGCAGCAGCAGGAGGTTGTGCACTGGTCTGTTTATCGTTGTTTGTTGTTGTTTTTTTTCTTCACAGAAAAAGACATTTTGACACAAATTCAGAACTGTCTGTTGCTGATGAAGCCGTTTCAATGCTCCCGGAAAAAAGACCTTTTGACGAGATGTCAGAGCAGTCTGTTTGCTGATAGAGCAGCAGGCAATCAGCTCATCTGAAATGTCACTGAACCTCTTTACACCTGACAATGATCAGTGGATTCTTTTAAATCTGCCGTTTAAGGCTCTGGACCATGACGGTCTGGTTCACCAGAGTTTACCAATGTTTTCCCCTTTGTGAATTGCTGCCTTGCCACGGTGGAGGGGCTAGAGTACTGGTCCCGCGTGACAAATACCTCTATGAGGGACGAGTCAGACTAAATGCAATTCAATTTAAATGTGCCCACTCAGTCAGAGATCGAAAGAGCACTCAAATACTTTATTTAAGTAAAAAAAAACACTGTACTCCGTTACATGTAAAAAGAAAAAATTTAAATTATGAAGTGTTCAATTAAAGGCCACCTTTAGGCTTCATTAGCAAGCACCATAAACGAGATATCATCCTACTATAACAGCAGAATAAAGCAGACATTCACCAATCCAAAGCAGCAGCAGTGTATAGATAATACCGGACCTTAAAATTACACAAATAAATTCTGGTACATTAAAAATATTTGATTAAAACACTCTTTTTGAGCTAATGCTGGGCTTACACTACACGACTTAGGTCTGTTTATCGTTGTTTGTTGTTGTTAAAGGCTCTGGACCATGACGGTCTGGTTCACCAGAGCATACCTGTTTACCCATCCTTTACCTCAAGTTAAATAAGTCTGTATTAATTGTTGGTAATGTTTATTTATAATGTTAAATGTTAATTGAGTGATAAGATGGCGATAGTGTTTTGTGCAACCTGCAAATTCACTGGAGAGCTGAACAATAGACCGCTGGCGTGCGCCGGGCCTTTCGTTGGAAGCACTCACTGTTTATGCCAAAGTTGAAAAAAGAATGAAGTGCTTCATATGAGTAAAACAAATGAAGGAAAATAAAATGTGACAGTCAAAAAGAGCAACCAGCTAGGATGCAACTCACAGAAGCCTTCATGTCCAGTGCACTGATGGATACAGACACTACATCCACATATCCCCTTGCATTACACCTTTTCCCCTTTTTGAATTTTGACACCCTTGCATACACCACCGTCACTGTTTTGCCTTTTGAAGAATGAAGACCTTATTTTGCCTTTTTCATGGCTTATGGACTGATGAAGAGACACTTTAAAAGAAAATGTTTGAAAAAAGAAAGAAAAAATGTATGATGTAACTGAGGTCAGTAGATTCTTGTGTTATGGCTATATTTTTCCCTTTTTGGCCCCAGAGGCATCACTCGACTCGGATGCCGTGACACTACCAATGATTTTCCCCTTTGTGAAATGCTACCTTGACACTGTTTGTTCATTGTTTATTGTCTCAGTGTATCATGCACCTTCTTCAACAAGACACCTCCTTGTTGGTGTAAAACCCTTTTTGTCAATAAAATCTTTTCTGATTCTGACCAAAAGATTTTGAACCCATTCCCTTGTTGTGACATATCTTCATGTGTTTATGCAGCTCAGACTTGTGTGTTATTTCTGTTGAAAACAAAAACTGCAGAAGCTGTTTGTTAAGAAACTTTCAGTTCTTAGGCTCCAACAATGACAACAGAAACTAAGACACAATAGATAAATATAATATATACAAAATACAATGTAAAATTAGGTCAAATAGAAAAAGGTGCTGCTGTGTGCTGCTGTGTTGCCTAAACATGCTGATAATCCATGAAGTCTGGTTCCTAATGAGACTGCTGTGCATAAAAACATATTTACTTTATTGCACTGAAGAGGAACTCTGTACCTGTACAGGCCTGTTTAACCAACTGTTAAGTCTGGCAGAGAATCAAGGCACTAACGTGGGTTTCTGTGAAGAAGAGTTAGTGAGTGACCATGCATGCAGCAGCCTGTTGTAGAAGCTCCTCCTGGTTTTACTTATCTGTCCTTCTCTCAGTTTTCCTTTTATTTAAATACTTCTGCAAGTTAAATTAAGCTACCAACGTATTCCTGCTTCACACACCTTCTTAATATGACAACAATCCCCAGAGAGATTTGTTAATCAAACAGCTCTTTGTTTAACTTAATAAAGGCAGATTATGTTTGCTGCTTCAGGGGATGTGCCGCTGGCTGGGTGTCAAGTTACACTGAGGGGAGGAGAAAAATCAAAAAGCGGTAACTTCCCTTCAGACACAAAAGTCCTCCTACTGTATGTCACACATGGAGCAGTGTGAAGGTTTATTCCGTTATAAGTCATTTTATAATCATCCCAGCTTCCTCTGCATTATATACAGTATATTATAGTTAAATGTTTATTTAGACAGTCCTGTTTTCATCTGCTGTTCTTTTTCCATCTCCCTCTGTGAGACTAACTCCTGCTTTTGTTTACATACTTTAACAACCAAGCAGATTCCTAATGTGAACTCTAGTTAAAAATATTTCATATTCAGCAACTGTGGAGCAGTTAAACTAAACAGCTCTTTGTTTATTCAACCGTACATGTAGATGTGTCCGTTTGATATTATCACATTTGTCTTTTGGAGTTCAGCAGTAAATTCAGCATTGCTTTTTCCTGATGCACTTGAACGTGTCATGTTGGCTTCCTGCCTTTTGCGTACATGCAGACAAACAGACAAGGAGGCACGCAGCACTTACAGGTGATACTCGTATTATTAGAATATCATGGAAAATGAATTGGAATTGAGGCAAGAATTCATGCAAAAAAGGGCCCAAACCAAGTACTGAGTACATATTGATGATTATACTTTATATAGGGCCGACATTTCTGTATTTAAAATACCTTTTTTATTGATTTTTATGTGATATTAAAATTTTCAGAGATTTTGAATGTGGGGTTTTCATAAGCTGTAAGCCATAATAATCACAATTATAACAAATTAAGGCTTGAAATATCTCACTTTGCATGTAGTGAGTCTATATAATATTTTAGTTTCCCCTTTTAAGTTGAATTACTGAAATAAATGAACTTTTGCACGATATTCTACTTTTTCGAGTTTCACCTGTATATGAATATATTAATGGACGCTTTGAAAACAAATTTCTGTATGCACTTCTGTTTTTCTGTAAAAAGCTTTGTGTTATTTACTTTTAATTGAAGGACTAAAAGTCAAACTTTAGGGAAAAATTCTCACCCGAACAACAGAGTGAAGCGTCCCCTGATGCCCCCTGCTGTCTGTCTGAACAAACAGCATGCTGCATGAGAGCAAGAGATAACAAAAACAAAGAACAAATACAGGTAGCCAAATTTCCTCAAAAAAATTATATTGTTCATGTACTGATCGCGGTTCAAAGACGTTTTTCTTCAATCTTGCATCACTAGAAATATTTTACTTTTCATTCACTGCATTTAAAAGACAATAAAAAAGAGAATTAAAAATATTAAATAACAATGATTAATAGGCTAATAATTACAACAAATTACAGGTTAAAAGGGAAACAGAAAAGTCTTCAAAGATTTATTTACATTTTTTAATTTTATCCTTATAGTAACTAATACTGATGTTGAGTCAAAAAAATGCAAAGCAAAAACAACAAAACATACACAATATACAATGCAAATATTTATACAGCGGTACAATATCCTACACCCTTTTGAAATAGGCTACACATAGGCTGTGTTCGGAAAGCCATACTAGCGTCCTACTCATACTCATTTTGACTTCAATTTGAGTATGTGACGGTTGGTTATGCGAGTTTGGGTATGCGAGAAATTCCCTGATGAGTACTAACTTCCGGGAAGATTTTGGGTATGGATCGATTGTATACTTTTCCTACTCAACCGCCCCACAATGCACTGGGTCAATTCTACCCGCACGGGAAAATGAAATATTTTCGAGCAAGTTGCTAGGCAACGACATTGTTTGGGGTCCGCGATCTGACAACTGTACGTGCAGAATAGATAAGAGATGAAGAAAAATACCTAACAACATTAGAGTTACTAAGTAAAATGAGTGATGCCAGATAGTGGAGAGAGATCAAAACTGAATGCTCTGTTCCACACACTGCGGCTCGTCCAGCTCAACTGATTAGCGGACAGAGAGCGTCGGAGGAATCCTCCGCCTCAAAACATGTAAACGTGTGAAAAAATAAATTAATAATCAGTTAGAGCTTACCTAAAAATAAGTGTGCCATGTAACTGTCTATTGTATTTAGGATTTTAGCTCATTTGGACGCTGTTTTGACCGTTTTTTTATTTATTAGCGATATTATATCTACTTTCAGTTTCATTACTGAGTCGCCACAAAACGTGATTAGTGTTCTTAAAGATACTTAGATTAAAACAAGAGGTCTAAAACACAGATGATGAACACAGGACTGTAAAAATCTAGTTCAATATCCAACCTGTGGAGGGCGGTTATACGCTAAACAGCGTCTAAACGGCCTGAATCTTATAAGAAGAAGAAGAAATTCTTCATTGCTTGAGTATAGGCCTACTTCACTGAAAACGTTTCGACGCACCTCGCATACACAATCGATCTTTGAGTAGACAGTATGCAGTATATAGATGGTGAGTATGTAGAATGTAGGCAAGTATGGCTTTCCGAACACAGCCTGAGTCAGTCTTTGCTCTTCTCTAGCTTGATTGGATAATTGTAAATCAGACAGCCAATCCAAGTTCATTCTCACGTAGAGGGCGTGAGTCTTAACGTCACAGTCTTCGGTCTGGCGCGATCTGGAAAGGCGTTAGTGAATAATCACCATCAAGTGAACATTGTTGAAGACCGATATCATTCATTAATTACTAGGTGTTGGACGGACAGTTATCCTAATTTTTGGACTGTTGTACAGAGGTAAGTGTTTGTGTTTGTGTGATTTTCAATATTTTGACTAAATGTTTTACCGCGTAAAAACGTATTGTGACGTTGTTGATAGTAGCCATAAGCATAATAGCTATTAGCTCTGTTGCTATTGAGACAAGCTCATGCTAGATCGTCATGAAATGGCGTATGAAATTATTACTTTTTGAGGATTTATCTGTTCCGGGAGACGAACATTTGTGGCTGAGAAAGAGAGAGAGAGAGAGAGAGAAAGAATGAGAGGGCTATGGATTACTGGGTCGCTAGTGTGCTGTCGTAGCTTGTCGCAGCTGTTAATTCTATTGGCCGTCCATTACCTCCCGCTTCCCCTCAACTACCTGAGTGAGTACTGATTTAATTGCTCGTGCCTTTTATTAGCATTCATGCTATCGTTCGAAAATGCTATGCGACAGTGCTGACGTCATTTTTTCCCCTCATGTCAACTTTTCACACGGGGTCTGGTGCAATTATCTGGCATCTATCCCGTTAAAACCGGAAAAGCTTCTTTCGCACCGGGCGCTGCAAGGCATTGTGGATCTATCGATGCCATGTGTGTACGTGACACTCTCCTCCAATACCGTGGCACCGGTAGGTCGTGTTACCTCTCAACAGAAGCCCCGTATTGTCTCATAGCCTATAGGCCTATTAGCCTGAGTCTGATATTTAGCTATATTTGTTTATTGGTTGATTGATTGCTTCATTAATTGCTCCGTTAATAGTTTTGATGCCTATAGGCTACTTTTACATTTATTGACTGAAATGACATCAACTAAAAAAACTAAATAATTTATTGGTCCAGCTCTCATGGCGCATCCAGATACTGTTCAAATCAATTTCCATGTGATTTTTTTTTAGTCAATTATCCGTTGGCCCTACTTGTTGTGTTTTAATTTAAACCATTCAACTATCAAAATGTTCAGCTCTTTCAGGGCAGTATTGGATTCTCTTTTCAAATCCTCATAATCTTCCACCAATTTGAAATTACACTTCTTCGGCATAAGGACCAAAGGACGAGAAACCGGCAAAAATTGCAACGTAAAACTTCATCATGAGCCTCCATCTACAACATTTGATTCTGCCGCATTCACTGAACCGTCAGATTCAGCTCGACAAAAACCTCAACTGTGCACTGTAAGTTATGTTTTGTTTCTCGTTCATTTACTTAAAATGATTCAGCATAATGATTTAAATAATAACAAGCAACGTGTGGTTCATATTTATTGTGGTATGGTGGGTTAGTTATCTTGTTAAACTCACTAGCTATTAAGTAACAATAGCTAGACTATTGTTAGCTATTAATCCTATATCATAAAACACACCATTTAATAAACCATGAATAGTAAATACTAGTCATTTTATATTTAACTTTTAAATAACTATGGGCCGGTTAGGATTAAGCCTAGTTCTGGACTAAATTGTACTTTCAATGGACAAACTCCATTCAAAATTCCATGTCTGCGAAACAGGCCCTATATGAATGCTGATCAATTGACCCTTCAAGTAATTCAGTTAATTATTTGTACAAATGCAGTTTGAATGTTGTTTATGGATGTCTGTTTTTAATGCACCTTAAGGAGAAGCTCATTTTAATCTTGTTGTATAATGACAATAAAGTATTCTATTCTATTCTATTCTAGTCCAAACAAATACGTAGGAGGAGACCATGGATCAGAGGAGCCTTGGCCTATGTCGCAGTGAGCCAGTTGCTTCTTCAGACTGAGGTAGGGGCTGTTTACATTGCACATATGGAGGTACTGTTGTCTTGTGTCTTCATGAGCTTCAACTTTAAAGCTCTCCAGTAATCCTTAATGCAAGCTGGCTAAAATAACAATCTAAGACAGGGTGCACTGAGGTTGTACAAACTAATTTTTTCATTTTTATCGAAAGTTTTTGCTTTTCTGGGCAGTTGAATATACAGCAAAAACAAATTGAGAACTCTCGTTAATTATTTAAGAGAGTACTACCACTACCTCATGTGTTGAGTAACTATTTGGTCTGATGCTGCTGTGGAGTTGATTCTCTGTGGCGGGTGTTGCAGGACAGTCAGGTTAGCAGAATGAAGGGAAGGGGAGAGAAATCATAGAAACGGCAAAAATGGCACCTTGTTTTAGTCATTGCATAATGATGAGTGTGTGTAAGGTTGTTGTTGCCTGTGTGCTTGTGTCAGTATAGAGACACTAAGAGGACGGTGGAGATGCAGTACAGACAGAAAACCACTAGGTGGCAGAGCTGTGTAGAGAATAAACATTCAGCACAGGAGAGAGAAAGCAGAATGGAAGATATTAATAGAAGAAAAAAAGGGAAGTGATCCTAATGCTCCAAAAATACAAATATATTCACAAGCAAGAAATTAAATCTGATAGAACTGTTTTAATCCAGAGGGGTAAAGTTAAGATTTTACTGCATAAGGATCAATGCAAAACTTGCCTTTGTCATCTGAGCAAAAAATTTAAAATAACCAAAAAGGACAGTTGAGTTGACAGAGAAAAAAACGCTGTTCAGTTGAATGCCGCTCTCTGTATCATTAGGTAGCTGGTGCATTCGTCCCTTAGTGAGTCGTGTGTTGTATATTTCAGTGTGTGTGTTGAATCTCCTGTGTCACGTGAACATGCTTTGCAACTTGGCTGTGGCGTAGGTCGGTCTGGCCTAGCAGTTTTCGATTGCACTGCGTAGGTTGTGGCTTTAAAAAAATAAAAATAAACCTTTATTTCTACAGGTAAATCCCATTGAGTCCGAAGACTCTTTTACAAGGGAGACCTGTTCCCATTTACACGTTACCATTCACACACATTCATACACCGATAGCAGGCTAACTATCGACATTTACACGAGGCAAGGTGGGTGAAGTGTCTTGCCCAAGGACACAACAACCATGACACAATCGGACCTCCAACCCTTTGATCAGTGGCCGACCCGCTCTACCACCTGAGCCACAGTTGCCTTATTATCTATTAATGAATGCGAGAAAACTTATTTAATTTCTGGGATTTTTTTTAACCTCCCCTTTTAAATGTAGCTGTATCTGAGTGTTGAGATAGAAAGAGCACAATATGATTTAAGTGCTGTGACGTTTAAAATGCTTCTAGACTAAAATTGAATACACTTTACAAACTAGGCAATCTCAATAGTTCACTGACAAAAGAAAAAAAGATCATTCAAACACTGACTAAAAAGTCTGTGCTGTTGGCTGCGGTTACATTTGTTTGTTCTTTGTGTTCTGCAGAGAAGAGTCGTGTGAATCAGTACACCACAGCAAACACCAGAGCATGTCAAATGTTCCATTGACAGCTTTGTGAAACCTACAGAACCACACGATACAAACAACAGTTTAGACCAAATTGTATTGACCATGCAAAGAAACCAGTTCCCTGCTTCAGCAAAGAGCCAAACACATAAATAAAATATAATTTTTATTGTATATAAAATATTTGATTAATTTCTAACTATTAAATAGCTTGATGTCTTAATTCATTTTAAACTCATTATCAGAACATGATGGCGTGGCTAGGGCAGCCCTCTGCCACCCCATCGTGTTTGGAGTGGTTTTGACCCACCTACAGTGTGGGGTGATACACGTGCATACACTGTGTGCACAATTATTAGGCAAGTTGTATTTTTGAGGATTAATTTTATTATTGAACAACTACAGTGCTCTCGGTCAATCCAAAATGTTAAAGAACCTAAACCTGAATGTTTACGAAAGTAAAAGTGAGGTTTTGTCTTACGAGAATATATATATGTTTTGCTATTATTAGGCAACTATTAGTATGCAGAATTATTCTGCAACTAAATAAAAAACGAAAATTTTCCCATCTCACTATTTTTCTCCCAACACATAAACACTCAAATAACTAATAATTTTTCATAGATTTTACAGTAAATGGTACAGCAAACAGACAATTATCTCCTGAAAATAAACAAATATCTTTTAAGTAACACAAATTTCTTCCAACAGCTAAAAAACCTGTTCATACAACCTTTCAATTGTAGCCTGACGAGACCAGCCTGGAATTGTGTAATATGTGAGTTTCTAGATGATATTTCTGAGTCCTTGAAGTCTATTCTAACCACACAAACTAAAAGTTTTATGCACTGATGACATTTTAGCTTCATCAGAAAACGACAACGCATCAAACACATTGATCGGCTCAGAAGTGATGCTCCGTGGTGACAGCAGTCATGACATCATCATAGTCATCGTCCAATCCCTGATCAGCCTGGGTGGGCGAGGTCGTCGCTATGGAGACGGGAAGGTCATTTCCTAGAGTCATAGAAAAATTTAGATAATTCATCAACTGTGAAATTATGAAATGACAGTCATCAAAACCAGATAGATGGATATCCGTGACAGACAGACAGACAGACAGACAGACAGATGAGAGTGTGTAAGGTTGTTACCTGTGTGCCTCTGTCTATATAAAGACACCATGAGGACGGTGGAGATGCAGTACGGACAGAAGACCAGCAGGTGGCAGAGCACTCTGAACACAAGCTGGAACCGGGTAGAGTCTGGGGGCGTGGCTGTGGGTATAGGTTTACCTGTGGAGAGAACCCACTCAGGTGAACATAGTTCAGTACTTGTCATTTAGCAGATGCTTTTAAGCTAAGCGGCTTACAACTGGAGCACACATTCATACACTGATAGCAGCAGCTACCAGGCAGGGTGCAAGCTAACTATCAGGAGAGATTTAGGGTTCAGTGTCTCTTTGCCCAGGGACACTTTGACATGTGGCGGGGAGACGGGGGATCCAACCACCGACCCTGCAGTTGAGGGTCGACAACCCTACACACTTCACCACAGACGCCCCAATATCTGGGTGAAATGAGTCCTTAAGGCAAAGTGAAACCTCCTTACCTGTGGGTGTGGGTGAGGAAGAGGAGGAATCAGTTGTAGTGGTGGGTTTACCTGAAATTCATAATATAAATGAATAAAACATTCACTACCTTTTAGGTTGAGGTGAAAAGATCACGTGTTGGGTTAAATGTAGAAAAGAAGACAAGGGCTTTCTGAAATCATCTTTGTCCTCCTCACCTCTGACAGAGATCCAGCTTTCTGGAGACTCTCCACGACTGCTGATGTGACACTTGTAGAGGCCTTCATCAGACCTGGAAACATGGCGGTCAAATTGACTGTGTGTACAGACAAATATGTATGGTGACTTTTTATCTCTCCTGACTAGTAATTTGATACTAGTAGTATAACTTTTGTGTTGGCTGAGTACGAAGCAGCATGGTTGTAGCAGCATTTAAAACAATGTATGCTTGTCATTTGTGTTTTAGATAGATAGATAGACAGACAGACAGACAGACAGACAGACACTTGTAGAGGCGAGTGAGTGAGTGAGAGAGAGAGAGAGAGAGAGAGATACTTGTAGAGGCCTTCATCAGACCTGGAAACATGGTGGAGGGTCATGTGGCCTGCAGGCTCAGTCCTGATGAGGGAGCCATCTTTATAGAAAGCAGCTGGGAGGCTGGAGGGAGGGGTCTTTGTTTCACAGAGCAGAGTGACATCCCCTCCCTCCATCACAGGGAGGACAGGACTCTGCAGGATCACTGGTCCACCTGAACACACAGACACACTCCAGCTTTTCATCCATTTACTCTCAGCTTCATCAACACTTGGCTGTGTTTTTAAAGCCCTACTAACGTCCTCCCTCCTACATACTCAACATGTATATACTACATACTAAAAGCCCTACTAACGTCCTCCCTCCTACATACTCAACATGTATATACTACATACTAAAAGCCCTACTAACGTCCTCCCTCCTACATACTCAACATGTATATACTACATACTAAAAGCCCTACTAACATCCTCCCTCCTACATACTCAACATGTATATACTACATACTAAAAGCCCTACTAACTTCCTCCCTCTTACATACTCAACATGTATATACTACATACTAAAAGCCCTACTAACGTCCTCCCTCCTACATACTCAACATGTATATACTACATACTAAAAGCCCTACTAACGTCCTCCCTCCTACATACTCAACATGTATAGTCATATGAAAAAGTTTGGGAACCCCTCTCAGCCGGCATTATAATTGACTCTGCTTTCACAAAAAAAAGATAAAAGTGGTATGTCTTTAATTTACCAGGAACAGCTAAGTACTGGGATGTTTTCCAAACAAAGATTTTTTGAAAAGCAGTATTTGGTTGTATGAAATAAAATAAAATGTGAAAAACTGGCTGTGCAAAAATATAGGAACCCTTGTGGTTTTGTTGATTTTAATGCCTGTAACAGCATGTAAAACTGATGACTTTAAACACAAAGTTGGTTGGATTATGTTGTTAAGCCTTGAACCTCATAGAAATGTCTGTTTAATCATGAGAAAATGTATTTTAGGTGCCTAAATGCAAGTTGCACTTCTCTTTGACTCTCTGCTGAAGTGAGACAGAATGGGATCATCAAAACAGGTCCCAAAAGATCTGAAAAACAAAGATTGTTCATTGTCATGGTTTAGGGGAAGGCTGCAAGAAGCTTTCCCAAAGGTTTCAATTGTCAATTTCGACTGTAGGGAACGTTGTCAGGAAATGGAAGGACACAGGCATAGTGGCAGTTAAACCCAGGCATGGCAGACCAAGAAAAAAACAGGAGCGGCATAGGTGGAGGATTGTGAGAATGGTTGCACACAACCCACAGATCACCTCCAAAGACCTGCAAGAACATCTGGCTGCAGATTGTGTATCCGTACATGGTTCTACAATTCAGCGCAATTTGCAACAAAACATCTGCTTTTTATAAAGACCGAATAACTTAATTTTTGTCTCATCAGTCCAAAGCATTTTCTTCCAATATGAATCTGGCTTGTCTAAATGAGCTTTTGCATACTCCATGCAACTGTATCTGTGGCGTGGGCGCAGAAAGGGCTTCCTTCTCATCACCCGGCCGTACAGATGTTTTGGTGCAAATTGCACTGAATTGTAGAACCATGTACAGATACACAATCTGCAGCCAGATGTTCTTGCAGGTCTTTGGAGGTGATCTTTGGGTTGTGTGCAACCATTCTCACAATCCGCCGCATATGCCGCTCTTGTACTTTTCTTGGTCTGCTAGACCTGGGTTTAACTGCAACTGTGCCTGTGTCCTTCCATTCCCTGACAACGTTCCTTACAGTAGAAATTGACAATTGAAACCTTTGGGAAAGCTTCTTGTAGCCTTCCCCTAAACCATGACAATGAATAATCTTTGTTTTTAAGATCTTTTGGGAGCTGTTTTGATGATCGCATTCTGCCTCACTTCTGCAGAGAGTCAAAGAGAAGTAGAACTTGCATTTAGGCACCTAAAATACCTTTTATCATGATTAAACAGACCTTTATATGAGGTTCAAGGCTAAACAACATAATCCAACCAATTTTGTGTTTAAAGTCCTCAGTTTTACATGCTGTTACAGGCATTACAATCAGCAAGACCACAAGGGTTCCCATATTTTTGCACAGCCAGTTTTTCACATTTTATTTAATTTCATAAAACTAAATACTGCTTTTCAAAAAATCTTTGTTTGGAAAACATCCCAGTACTTAGCTGTTCCTGGTAAATTAAAGACATACCACTTTTATCTTTTTTGTGTGAAAGCAGAGTCAATTATAATGCCGGCTGAGAGGGGTTCCCAAACTTTTTCATATGACTGTATATACTACATACTAAAAGCCCTATTAACGTCCTCCCTCCTACATACTCAACATGTATATACTACATACTAAAAGCCCTACTAACGTCCTCCCTCCTACATACTCAACATGTATATACTACATACTAAAAGCCCTACTAACGTCCTCCCTCCTACATACTCAACATGTATATACTACATACTTTCTATCTTATTTAATACTTACTCCACATTCAGATCTTACCAGTGACAGTGATGTTGATGGGATTACTGGTCGCTCCTTCTCTGGACTCACACCAGTAAACTCCACTGTCCGATGGGAACATGAAGCTGATGTTACAAGAAGAACCAGCTGGTCTTCCCCACTTAGATCCACACTCACTCCTGGTCCCTCTGCTTGTGTTTCTCCTCAGTGTCCATCTAGCAGAGCTGTCTTCATCCTCACATCTCAGAGAGACAGAGTCAGAGTCTCCACTAAACATCTGAGAGCTGCTGGGACTCAAAGTCAGACGAGCTGCAGGAAATTGGAAATATTTTCTGCTTATTGACCAGATGTGTTTCATAACAAAAGCTCGACACATGATGATACCAAAGATAATTTCCTTCTCCTACAAACACTACGCCGTGGTCAACAACAAACCAAATGCAGTTTGTAAAACACAAAGGGAAGTGAAACTCACATTAGTTTGAGGTTTAATGTTTTAGCACGAATAAATGAAAGGCACCTATTGAATTATATAAGGTTTGATCTACTGAACAACTATCTGCCATCTTGATTGCGGTTAGCTAATCAACTGGGACAGATATAAAATCTATCATCTTCCACAACTACTTTGGCTGTGAGACGGACACTCACAGTTTTTTTATGTACAAACCCCATCATTAGCGAATGTTTCTTATTACTTTATAACAAATTGAACAGCAGCTAAAACCTCAATCCAACTCAAAAACTGCTTTTAAACTCCAGATTGTTGAACAGGTCCTATTTATATATATATATATATATAATATTATTTATGCTGAATTATAAAGCTTAACCAAATATTCAGCTATCACAGAATACGTTAACTTACCGTGGTTTGTGGAGCAGCACAGCAGTGAAGTCAGAACTAAAGGGAAATGACACTCAGGTTGGTTTCAGCTTTAACATGCAACAAGACTTCTGTGCACAGATAAACAACCACATGCTGATGCTTAATAATTATGAAAAGAAAATGAATTAGCTTCCGTGCACATTCAATGTTTTTCAAAATGCTTGCCAAATTTCAAGTGCAGAAACGTGAGAAAATGTATCTGACATGCAGGCACCAAAGGTAAAACAAAATACTACACACACATTAATATAGTTTTACTCACCTAGAAGACACTTTAACAAAGATTCCTCCATTTTAGGTCCTTGTCATCTGAGACCACCTGAGACCATCACACTTTCATTAAAAGGTCTCACTGAGTCAAACCCACCTCCTTCCTCTCTGTGCATCGGTGTGGTTTTCTCTCATGCAGGTAGCAGGAAACACACTATTCTGCTTATTGTATAACCACATTATACAGTGAAACAAAGCTAATGTCCTCTTAACCCTTGTGTCACCTTAACTTCTACTGCACCTTCGTTACCCTAGAGGACAAAAACGTCCTCTCCCTTTAAACTGCCATAAAAACATTATACAGTAATATTTTTTTCTACTTTTTTTTTTTACAAACCTTTTATCCCACTTGACCTCTTTACATACATATCAAATTTTCATTCATTTGTAATTGCTTAACCCTTTACATGCAAGCTTATGTTAATGATTTGCAATAAAACTGCTTTTGATACATGTTTAGTATTTGTGTAGTCACAGATGCAAATAAATACTCACACTCAGCTCCCTAAGGACAAAAACGTCCCCTCCCTATAAACTGCCCTAAAAGCATTATACAGTAATATTTTTTTTTACTTTTTTTTGTTGAAAACCTTTTATCCCACTTGAGCTCTTTACATACAATCATATGAAAAAGTTTGGGAACCCCTCTCAGCCGGCATTATAATTGACTCTGCTTTCACAAAAAAAATATAAAAGTGGTATGTCTTTAATTTACCAGGAACAGCTAAGTACTGGGATGTTTTCCAAACAAAGATTTTTTGAAAAGCAGTATTTGGTTGTATGAAATAAAATAAAATGTGAAAAACTGGCTGTGCAAAAATATGGGTACCCTTGTGGTTTTGTTGATTTTAATGCCTGTAACAGCATGTAAAACTGTTGAATTTAAACACAAAGTTGGTTGGATTATGTTGTTAAGCCTTGAACCTCATAGAAATGTCTGTTTAATCATGAGAAAATGTATTTTAGGTGCCTAAATGCAAGTTGCACTTCTCTTTGACTCTCTGCTGAAGTGAGACAGAATGGGATCATCAAAACTGCTCCCAAAAGATCTTAAAAACAAAGATTATTCATTATCATGGTTTAGGGGAAGGCTACAAGAAGCTTTCCCAAAGGTTTCAATTGTCAATTTCTACTGTAAGGAACGTTGTCAGGGAATGGAAGGACACAGGCACAGTTGCAGTTAAACCCAGGTCTAGCAGACCAAGAAAAGTACAAGAGCGGCATATGCGGCGGATTGTGAGAATGGTTGCACACAACCCAAAGATCACCTCCAAAGACCTGCAAGAACATCTGGCTGCAGATTGTGTATCTGTACATGGTTCAACAAATCAGTGCAATTTGCACCAAAACATCTGTATGGCCAGGAGATGAGAAGGAAGCCCTTTCTGCGCCCATGCCACAGATACAGTTGCATGGAGTATGCAAAAGCTCATTTAGACAAGCCAGCTTCATATTGGAAGAAAATGCTTTGGACTGATGAGACAAAAATTAAGTTATTTGGTCTTTATAAAAAGTAGATGTTTTGGTGCAAATTGCGCTGAATTGTTGAACGATGTACAGATACACAATCTGCAGCCAGATGTTCTTGCAGGTCTTTGGAGGTGATCTGTGGGTTGTGTGCAACCATTCTCACAATCCTCCACCTATGCCGCTCCTGTTTTTTTCTTGGTCTGCCATGCCTGGGTTTAACTGCCACTATGCCTGTGTCCTTCCATTTCCTGACAACGTTCCCTACAGTCGAAATTGACAATTGAAACCTTTGGGAAAGCTTCTTGTAGCCTTCCCCTAAACCATGACAATGAACAATCTTTGTTTTTCAGATCTTTTGGGAGCTGTTTTGATGATCCCATTCTGTCTCACTTCAGCAGAGAGTCAAAGAGAAGTGCAACTTGCATTTAGGCACCTAAAATACATTTTCTCATGATTAAACAGACATTTCTATGAGGTTCAAGGCTTAACAACATAATCCAACCAACTTTGTGTTTAAATTCATCAGTTTTACATGCTGTTACAGGCATTACAATCAACAAAACCACAAGGGTTCCTATATTTTTGCACAGCCAGTTTTTCACATTTTATTTTATTTCATACAACCAAATACTGCTTTTCAAAAAATCTTTGTTTGGAAAACATCCCAGTACTTAGCTGTTCCTGGTAAATTAAAGACATACCACTTTTATATTTTTTTTGTGAAAGCAGAGTCTATTATAATGCCGGCTGAGAGGGGTTCCCAAACTTTTTCATATGACTGTACATATCAAATATTCATTCATTGTCAATTGCTTTTGACCCTTTTAATTCCAGTTTCTTTGATGTCAACAAAGTACTGTGAACCAGCAGCCACCTGAAAACCCACAAATTGCACCTTATAGCTGCACACATATGCATGCGCACAAAGACACATACACACACACACACACAGTAATTTCACAACACACACACACAGACACAACCCTAAGGTATCCATATAGATCCACACTTTCCAATAATTTCTCATAATTCTTATGTTTAGGCCTGCAACTCAAAAAAATTACAAAAAAGTACAAAAATTGTTTTAGGGAGCATATTTGATCCGCAGAAAAAACAGGAGGAAATAAATGATTGAGCTAGATGGGGCTAAAAAAGCAACTTTGGTGTCTTAAGTTTTGGATTATTGCCTAATATCATCAATATATTTTTGTGCTGCACAATGAATGTACTAGCGAGCGCGATGTGTGCTTGTGCATGGTCATAACTGTGCGAAAGGCCGCATTTTGCGGTAAAAAAAGAATTTGCGCATGTGTCTCCAAGCGTTTCTCTCTGCAGAGACTATCAGCTGCTCTGTCTCGGCGGCTCTCCGCGCGACCATGCCGTGCTGCGCGTGACTACGGCATGTACGCGGGAGGGTAAAAGAGCAGACGCAAGCCATCATTGAACTGGTGGCGAAAATAAATGCAGTGGGGTTCTATGGGGATATTTAGCTGAGCAGAAAGAAGTGCTGTGCAAAGCTAGACTAGTTTAAGACTCACCGTGGCAACACAACCTATCAACTCGAGTGATGGCCCAGGCAAGTTTCAGTAAGTTTACAGAAGTGCCACACTGTTACTGTCTTTGAAATGGATTTAGTCATTTTAAGGGGAAAACACATTGTATTATTTCAATTATTGAATTATTTGTAAAACAGCCTGCTAGTGTAGACCAACAAGATTTATTTTCTGAATTTTCAATGCTGCTTCATTTTCATGTTTTAAATTGGGAAATACATGTTCCAAAACAACCAATAACCTCTGTATTTAAAAATAAATCAAGCAAGTAGGCTCAAAATAACCATTAATGAATTAAAGGCTATCACATCCCAGTAGGCCTATTGTCCACAATAATTGCACAGCCCCCCATCCAAAAAGGAACTTTAAAAAGCACTTTGATGTGCATACACATGTTAAGTGTGTGGTCCATTATTTTTATTTAGTGTGTCTGCATGGTATTGCACCAAAACAGTATAATTTCTTTAATTGTATTTTGTACTGTCTGCATGTTTGCACAAAATGTGCACATAGCAAACAAAATTGCATAACTGTAAGGTCAGAGTCTGTTGTATTTTTGTATTCAAATAAACAGTTGTCTATTTCTTTAGTGCGCATTGGCATCTTTGAGCAAAATACCCCCAAAATGTTCGCCGCACCGCGTTGCGCCGCGCCTCCTGCATGGCTAGACAGTGACCACCTTGACTAAGACATTTCCTGGGGGAAACACTGGCTCTCTGTATCATTAGGTAGCTGGTGCATTTGTCCCTCTGTGAGTTGTGTGTTGTATATTTCAGCCTGTGTGTCACTTGAACATGCTTTGCAACATGGCTGTGGCGTAGGTCGGTCTGGCCTAGTGGTTTTCGATGGCGCTATATATAGGATGCAGAAATTCAGGTACCGAGCTGCTTGTAAAAAGAGTTTTATCAGAAATTGTTACCAAAAGGACAGACAAACGTTTTGCATGCATTGAAATAACATTGTATTTTTTTTAAACTGTATGATGCTGAATGTGAAAAATAAATACATAGGGATTTTATATGCCGTGAACAACATACAGAAGAATCTAGGCAGAAGAGGGGAACACCTGCAAAGTTCACTGGTCTATAACAACCTTAGGCCTGATACATACAGAATAATACAAGATTCAAAGGGTTTATTGTCATATGCACAATAAGAACAAGTTATCAGTCATACAATGAAATTCTTCCTTTGTTTTCCACAGACTGAATGCCAATACAATACAATACAATATACAAGTCAATAGAAAAAAAGCAGCAACAATATAGAATATACACTTTACAATAAAAAAATAAAACGGAACGGTGTAAATCCTAGAAAGTTTGCTGTTGTGCATGAGCAAAAATGTAATAATGTAAACAGTGATGGCAGTCCTGAGGTAGAATAATGATAATAACAGACTCCTATCTGTTGTTTAGGAGTCTAATGGGGAAGAAAGAGTTCTTTAGTCTGCTGGTTTTGCTCTGCCGTGATAGACCAACAACCTATCCGGGTGAACCACAGTTCTGCTTAGATATTGATTTACTTATGGTGTGCATGAACTGGGGCCTTATTCTGGCTATTTTGAGGTGTGATGTTTAATAAGCCATTAGTTTTGTTTCACAGTATAATATAGTAACACAATGAGCAGAGCAACCTATTTCCTGCTAACTGCATAAGGGAAAACCACAACATTGACACTGATAGACAGAGAGGAAGGAGGTGGGTTTGACTTGTGAGGTGTGAGACCTTTTAATGTACATGTGCTGGTCTCAGATGGTCTCAGATGACAAGGATCTAAAATGGAGGATTCTTTGTTACAGTGGCTGCTAGGTGAGTACAACTATATTAATGTGTGTGGGTGTAGTAGTTGTAGTTTGTTTTACCTTTGGTGCCTGCATGTCAGATACATTTTCTCACTTCTCTGCACTTGAAATTTGGCAAGCATTTTGAAAAACATGGAATGTGCACGGAAAATAATCCATAATTATTAAGCATCAGCATGTGGTTGTTTTTCTGTGCACTGAAGTCTTGTTTCATGTTAAAGCTGAAATCTGAGTGTCATTTCTCTTTAGTTCTGTCTTCACTGCTGTGCTGCTCCACAAACCACGGTAAGTAAACGTATTCTGTGATAGCTGAATATTTGGTAAAGTTCTATAATTCAGTATAATTAATATTATTATAATAATGATTCCCTATTTACAGTGTATGTGTGTTCCAGTAGAGTACTGTTGGGGACAGGGAATAAGACGTGCAGTTAGGGAATAAGGGGGAACAATCCGATAATTTAAACATAATTTATACTGTAGATAAGTCCTATAACTCACGGGTTCCCATTACAATATTAAGGGATTCAGTAGGACCTGTTCAACAATCTGGAGTTTGAAAGGAGTTTTTGAGTTGGATTGAGGTTTTGGGTGCTGTTCATTTGTTATACAGTAAAGTAATAAGAAACATTTTTATAATGATGAGGTTTGCCATTTAAAAAACTGTGTGAGTGTCCGTCTCACAGCCAAAGAAGTTGTAGAAGATGATTTTATTTCTGTCCCAGTTGATTAACTAAGCGCAATACTAGTAGTTGGCAGATTTTTGTTCAGTAGATCATACCTTATATAATACAATAGGGCCAAAACTCGAGCAAGACTCTCGATATTTCAGTCCGACATGGTATATTTGTGTGCAACTGTGGAATCGCATGAAAAGTCGCGTAGTGTGAGCCCGGCATTAGTTAACCATATACCATGAAAGTGTTTGGACCAAATCTTTGCTGGCGAGTCCTGAGTCCTAAACCTGGTCCTAAAGCCTATTGCCCAAATGTAATTCGAGTTGTGAAACTTCAAATGATGAACACAGTTGAAAGTTGTTTTACAAATTGCATTTGGTTTGTTGTTGACCACGGCGTAGTTTTTTTTAGGAGAAGGAAATTATCTTTGGTATCATAATTTTTTTCAGATACACAGGAGGTTTGTTTAACATTGAAGTCGAGTTTTTGTAATGAAACGCATCTGGTCAAAAAGCAGAAAATACTTCCAATTTCTTGCAGATCGTCTGACTGTGAGTCCCAGCAGATCTCAGATGTTTAAAGGAGACGTTGTCTCTCTGAGATGTGAGGAGGAAGACAGCTCTAGTGGATGGAAGCTGAGAAGGAACACAAGCAGAGGGACAGGGACTGAGTGTGGATCTAACTGGGGAAGACCAGCTGGTTCTTCATGTAGAATCTACATGATCGAATCGGACAGCGGAGTTTACTGGTGTGAGTCCAGAGAGGGAGCAACCAGTAACCCCATCAACATCACAGTCACTGGTAAGATCAGACTGTGGAGTTTGTGTTGATGAAGCTAGAAAGTATGTAGTATATACATGTTGAGTATGTAGGAGGGAGGACGTTAGTAGGGCTTTTAGTATGTAGTATACATGTTGAGTATGTAGGAGAGAGGACGTTAGTAGGGCTTTTAGTATGTAGTATATACATGTTGAGTATGTAGGCGGGATGACGTTAGTAGGGCTTTTAGTATGTAGTATACATGTTGAGTATGTAGGAGGGAGGACGTTAGTAGGGCTTTTAGTATGTAGTATATACATGTTGAGTATGTATGAGGGAGGACGTTAGTAGGGCGTTAAGTATGTAGTATATACATGTTGAGTATGTAGGAGGGAGGACGTTAGTAGGGCTTTTAGTACATGTTGAGTATGTAGGAGGGAGGACGTTAGTAGGGCTTTTAGTATGTAGTATATACATGTTGAGTATGTAGGAGGGAGGACGTTAGTAGGGCTTTTAGTATGTAGTATATACATGTTGAGTATGTAGGAGGGAGGACGTTAGTAGGGCTTTTAGTATGTAGTATATACATGTTGAGTATGTAGGAGGGAGGACGTTAGTAGGGCTTTAACAACACAGCCAAGTATTGATGAAGCTGAGAGTAAATGGATGAAATGCTGGAGTGTCAGATGGACCAGTGATCCTGCAGAGTCCTGTCCTCCCTGTGATGGAGGGAGGGGATGTCACTCTGCTCTGTGAAACAAAGACCCCTCCCTCCAGCCTCCCAGCTGCTTTCTATAAAGATGGCTACCTCATCAGGACTGAGCCTGCAGGTCACATGACCCTCCGCCATGTTTCCAGGTCTGATGAATCTATCTATCTATCTATCTATCTATCTATCTATCTATCTATCTATCTATCTATCTATCTATCTATCTATCTATCTATCTATCTATCTATCTATCTATCTATCTATCTATCTATCTATCTATCTATCTATCTATCTAAAAAAACAAATGACAAGTATACATTGTTCTAAATGCTGCTACAACCATGCTACTTCATACTCCGCCAACACAAAAGTTATACTACAAGTGTCAAATTACTAGTCAGGAGTGATAGAAAGTCACCGTACATATTTGTCTGTACACAGTCAATTTGCTCACCATGTTTCCAGGTCTGATGAAGGCCTCTACAAGTGTAACATCAGCGGTCGTGGAGAGTCTCCAGAAAGCTGGATCTCTGTCAGAGGTGAGGAGGACAAAGATGATTTCAGAAAGCCCTTGTTTCCTTTTCTACATTTAACCCAACACGTGAAATGTGATCTTTTCACCTCAACCTAAAGGTAGTGAATGTTTTATTAATTTATATTATGAATTTCAGGTAAACCCACCACTACAACTGATTCCTCCTCTTCCTCACCCACACCCACAGGTAAGGAGGTTTCACTTTGTCTTCATTTCACACAGATATTGGGGCGGCTGTGGTGAACTGTGTAGGGTGGTCGTCCACTTGTCCAAATGTCCCTGGGCAAAGAGACACTGAACCCTAAATGTCTCCTGATAGTTAGCTTGCACCCTGCGTGGTAGCTGCTGCTGCTATCGGTGTATGAATGTGTGCTCCAGTTGTAAGTTGCTAAAAGGATAGAAGCGTCTGCTAAATGACAAGTGCTATGTTCACCTCTCTCCACAGGTAAACCTACAACCACAGTCACGCCCCATCTATTGTCTCATATTCATCTTTTGGTGTCAAACCCAAATGTTTCCAGTCTACAGCAAAAATAAAGGAATTGGCCTCACCGTTCCAATACTATTGTAGGGCACTGTATATAGAGGAGTCTACGTTATTGAAGGAAATTTAAAATTCTCAATTTTTTTTAAACCTATACCCACAGCCACGCCCCCAGACTCAACCCGGCTCCAGCTTGTGTTCAGAGTGCTCTGCCACCTAGTGGTCTTCTGTCCGTACTGCATCTCCACCGTCCTCATGGTGTCTTTATATAGACAGAGGCACACAGGTAACAACCTTACACACTCATCTGTCTATCTATCTATCTATCTATCTATCTATCTATCTATCTATCTATCTATCTATCTATCTATCTATCTATCTATCTATCTATCTATCTATCTATCTGTCTGTCTGTCTGTCTGTCTGTCTGTCTGTCTGTCTGTCTGTCTGTCTGTCTGTCTGTCTGTCTGTCTGTCATGGATATCCATCTATCTGGTTTTGATGACTGTCACTATCACTTCATCAGTTGATAAATTATCTAAACATTTTTCTCTGACTGTAGGAAATGACCTTCCCGTCTCCATAGCGACGACCCAGGCTGATCAGGGATTGGACGACGACTACGATGATGTCATGACTGCTGTCACCACGGAGCATCACTTCTGATCCAATCAATCCCTGCGTTCCATTCCCCATAATATCTACTATTAAGTATGGTAGAAAAAAAGATTTAGGATGTTCCAACTCTTGAGGTCAGATTTAGTATGGTTAGAAATACCCGGATGTACTACTAGATCAGGCCGAGATTTTTTAGTGTTGAAAACAGCATGCTATTTAGGGCGATTCTGACCCACAATCCAGTGTGCACTGGAAGTGACGTCGCATCGACGGAGCCTTCGTATGAAAACAAACGGGGATGAGACGGATATAAAAGCAAGAGGCAAGATCAAGGAGCCATGTTAGGATGAAATAAAAGTATGTCCCAAGTGTATGCCTACTGCATCCTAACTAGATTTGTTTCATGATCAGATGAAGTAGAAAAAAGAAAGAGTATGCGATTTGGAACGCAGGAATAGTGATAGATGTGTTGTCGTTCTCTGATGAAGATAAAATGTCAACATTGCATAAAACTTTTTGTTTGTGTTGTAAGAATAGACTTTAAAGACCTACTTCACCGGTGGGAATATGAAGGTGTATTGAACTCTGAGATCCTATGTAGTATAAATGTGTAAACATTTAAGAAATCGGTTCATCCTAGCCTGAGAAAAAGGCAGAAAGAGTGTTTTATGGTCTCATTGTCTAACACTACATTTTACCATGCGTGACATCACACATGGTAAAATGTAAGGGTTAGGATTAACAGGACAGCTGGGCCAAGGGAAGACTGAGGGAAGAAAAACCTAATTCATTATATTATAATAGCGATTTTAAATTAATAAAACGCCGGTTCTGTTCGGGTGACGTATTCCTTTAAGGACTCAGAAATACCATCTAGAAACTCACATCTTACCCAATTCCAGGCTGGTCTCGTCAGGCTACAAAGGCTGTATGAACAGGTTTTATAGCTGTTGGAAGAAATGTGTGTTTTGTGTTACTTATACGATGTGTGTTTCTTTTCTTTTCAGGGGATAATTGTCTGTTTGCTGCTGTACCATTTACTGTAAAATCTATAAACAGTTATTAGTTAGTTGAGCGTGGCGCCCCCTCTTGGTGGAATAGCCACTATATAGTAGTATATATAGGCTATCATTAAGGCCATGCAGTGTTCATGTGTTGGGAATAAAAATAAAAATAAATTGATGTGCTGTCGGTTTGGATCATTGAGATATGGAAGATATTAGATGGATAGAGGAAAGTAAATTTTTTTTAACTCTTCTGAACATTGATGGGAAGGCGCACATAGAATGTCTGGATTTATTTTGTTTACAATATGCTAAGACTATGTTCATGTCCGGGGCGCCCTTAGCTCAGTTGGTAGGGCGTCCCCCCCCCCATGGGCCTCGGCCAGCAGCGGACCCGGGTTCGATTCCAGCCCGCGGTCGTTCTCTGCATGTCACTCCCCTCTCTGCCCCATTTCACCTCTGTCTCTCTGCACTGTCAATAAAGTGCTTGCAGTATATATTTCTGTTGGTGTATTCCTTTTATCTCCTTTTTTTCTATGTCGCTGGAAACAGAAGAAATAAAAAAAGAGTCAACTATCAGTGAAGTCTAGTTCATCTTTCAGAAAATACATGAATAAATGTAACTTAGTTGGTTTGACAGATTTTAAGCTCCAACCACCCTTGTTAACCCGGTCTGGTCTGGTAGGCAAGAGAAATTCACAGCACAACTTGAGGTGAGGATACGGTAATATTAACTTTTATTGACACAATTAATTAATCAAGACTATGGCTAGAAACCCAGGAATAAAAAGGCCAAGCTGATTTAAACCCAACGACCCCTCAGAACACTGCAAGTGAACAGGATAAATATTAACAGACCATTTAAAGGTGCAGTGTGTAATATGACATCATCAAGAAAGTTCTAGAATGCAACACTCCCTGGGTAATCCCACCCCTTTTGAATAACAACAGAAGCTACAGTGGCCTTCAAGGACAAGAACAATTCTAAATTTTAAACAATGCTCCTGATGACATTCCAACTATGACACTTTCAAGATGGCGGCACTAGGCCTTGGTCCAAAATATGCAGAAATATGGACATATATGAGACCCTTTCTAAGGGGAAAAATAATAATTCAAAACATTTTTTTCAGCTATTATGCACTAAATTAAATGTACTTATGGATATTATAATTACTTTCTACAAAATCTGCTAGGAAATAAAACCCAAAATTCTACACACTGCAGCTTTAACAGTTGGTTAAACAGGCCTGTACAGGTTGAGGCGTGTTGTGCCTCGACAGAGTTCCTGTTTTGAGCAATAAAGTAAATGTGTTTTTATGCACAGCAGTCTCATTAGGAACCAGATGTCATGGATTATCACTATGTTTAGGCCACACAGCAGCCCACAGCAGCACTTTTTTATTTTACATTATTATTATTATTATTATTATTATTATTATTATTATTATTATTATTATTATTGTTGTTGTTGTTGTATTTTTTATATATTATATTTATCTATTGTGTCTTCGTTTCTGTTGTCATTGTTGGATCCTAAGAACTGAAAGTTTCTTTACAAACAGCTTCTTGGCATAAAAAAAATTCCACACATGACATGAGACAAAAACACATTACAGTATCATCACTGTAAACAAGACACATAGTCAGTGAGCTGAACTTCAGGTTCCATAACCTATAAATACACTGATCATTTTTCCTGAGCTGTATTTATGGAACCTGAAGTTCAGCTCACTCTGACAGTCTGTGTCTAAACAACTGAATTTACCACAGATGGACTTTAATTAGGCTGTAGAAATGGTTCAGGTTAAATAATTAAAAAAGAAGAACTATTTAACTAAATGACAATGCAGTCCTTTATGTGGTACCTTAAAACAGGCTAATGAAAATAAAGCAATACACAGAAGATCATGTAATAATTGTTAAACACCTTGATTTCAGATCGGAGTGACAGCTGACTGAGCCAATCAGGCAACAGAATAAGTTTATCCTTTACGTTTAGCCTGGTCGGGACCAGGCTAAACGTAAAGGATAAATCTCCATGGTAACTTATGTCCCTCCGCTTTTATGCAACCGGATCATGGCTAAAGCAAGCCAGGATAACCGAAATATCCTAGGTTAATCCCTTATCCTAGTTTTATGCAATAGGCCCCAGGTGATACTCAATACAACACTCTGAATAAACTGAAACCAAAGATTCCAAAAATAGCTTTGCATCACAACGGTGCATGTTCCCCATGTTAACTGCTATCATATGACCAAGACATTATGCACGATGCACGCAGCGGCAGCTACTCCTGTAGGGATTTCTGATAATTATGCACAGCAAGCCTGGAATCAAAGAGCAAATTGTCCTTTTATTTTTGTACTGTGTGTACACAACAGTTAAAAGCATCAACACAAACATCAAACTTAGTTCAGTTTCCTGCACTGACTTTTTTATAGCTCTTTTTTTGTTATTAAAGTTGAGCGCAGGTAATTTTCTCATTCATTATTACGTCCATTGATTCAAATTTAAATGATTTGCATCAATTACTTCAATCTCATGTTAACGCCTGAAATTCATTGAAAGCATCAGGCTTTTTGGTTAATTCTTTTATCTAAAAAATAGATAAGTCAGTTCAATTCTACAATTACATCATGAGACTTTGGCTCTAAACTACATCATCTTGTTTACGTATGTCACCAGGTGATACTCAATACAACACTCTGAATAAACTTAAATCAAAGATATCAAAAATAGCTCATTGATAACACATTGATTGTCTTGATTCAAGTAAGCAGCTAAGGAGTTAATCGAGACACAAATTCACCTCACAATAAAAGGTAAGTAAATGGTACAAAGGAAATTGTAACAAAAACAGAAATACAAATAGTGCAAATGATGAATACAACTTTTTGTATGATTCATATTATTTCATAACCATATCCCTCTGCACATTAAGTGTTCAGATAATAATAATAATGGATAGGATTTATATAGCGATTTATTGCCACTCAAAGTGCTTTACAGGGTTCCAGGTTCCATTCATTCACACACAGTCATACCGGTGGTGGTAAACTACCATAGTAGCCACAGCTGCCCTGGGGCAGACTGACGGAAGCGTGGCTGCCATTCAGCGCCTACGGCCCCTCAGACCACCACCTCAAACATACAGCAGTCATACACATTCACACATTAAAGATAATTACATTCATATGTGTATTCATAACCTGCGGCTCCCTGACTCTTTGGATAGGAACAGTATAAGGTTCTTATTTAAACATGTTAAATCTAAACTGTCACGAAGCATCTCAGTCCTGGGTAAAGCAAAGCATTGGATCACAAATCATTGCATATTCTCTACTGTTCAATGATCTTACCTTATTTAAATTACTGTGTGGAGGTCTGGGGGACCATTTACAAAAGCTCACTGCAACCACTTAGTCACACTTCAAAAACGAGCCGTAAGAATAATCAATAAAGCTGGATATTATGATCACACCAACCTCCTCTTTTTACATTCCCGCATCATAAAGTTCAAGGACCTGGTTGAATATCAAGTTACACAAATCATGTTCAAAGCTGTAGAGGCTCTGCGCACGCGGTACCGCACAAGTATAATTCAGCCTTAACTCTTTCCATCTCTTACTACACATATACATAGCATTTAGTCCCTCATAGACATATTTGTCATGCGGCACCAGTAAGCTGGCCCCTTCACTGCGGCAAGGTAGCAATCTAAAAAGGGGAAAACATTGGTAAGCTTCGGTAAGACCGTCATGGTCCAGAGCCTTAAACGGCAGATTTAAAAGAATCCAATGATCGTTGTCAGGTGTAAAGAGGATCAGTGACATTTCAGTTGAGCTGCTTCATAAGCAACAGACGGTTCTGAATTTGCGTCAAAATGTATTTTTCAGAGAACAAGAAAAAACCCAACACATAAACAGACCAGTGCAAAACCTGCTGCTGCTGCCAGTCCAATCCTCAGCCGCATGGGGCCTTCACTCTCGAAACCTGAAAATCAAAACACACATTAGTCAGGAAACAGCTTCTCTTCATGTTTGACTGTCAGGAATAAAAAGCCGATTCACTGAACAGCAGCAGCTCACCTAGGTCATTAACCTTCAGTCTGATTCTTCTGATTGGCAGAGCGCCAATGAGGCTTCTCTTTTTAAGTCTTGAACCGACTCCTGCCACTCGGCACTCATACGTTCCAGTGTCTGTGATTCTCGAGTCCCTCAGAACCAAAGATATGTTTCCATCCTTCAGTCCTTCGTCCGCCAGCTGCACCCGTCCCTTAAAGGATGAGTTCTGGCGGGTTGGATCTGTATGTCCGTCTCTG
The DNA here is from genome assembly GCF_949987685.1 of Ammodytes marinus. Classification (NCBI taxonomy): domain Eukaryota; kingdom Metazoa; phylum Chordata; class Actinopteri; order Uranoscopiformes; family Ammodytidae; genus Ammodytes; species Ammodytes marinus. The sequence continues at coordinate 32,987,341 of NC_137213.1, read as the reverse complement.
TAGAAGAGGACGTACTCTTTAGGCCCCAGGTCCTCTCTGGTCCAATCCACAGCTCTGATGGAAGTATAATTAGTCTCACATCGCAGAGTAGCATGTTGTCCAATTGCCACTTCTACCAATGTTGTGTCTAAAAAAAACATAAGAAATAAATTTTAAAACAGCGCTAGCCCAGTAGTTGGTTTAGCTTACATTAGCTAATCATTGGTGCCCAGATGGCAGGAGGAAACTCAGGGGAGAGAAAGAGGCCCAGGTTAAACACATCAGGGAGGGAAAGCTTGTGACAGTAAGTAGGCTATTGTTTATTTCGACAACATTGACTGGGAAGTATTCTCATTTATATTTATGCCATCAGGCCGCCGGTATAGAGTACCCCTATCAAGGAAAAACATACACAAAAACTCGTTCATACCCATTGCCATAAACAGCCTAAACAAACAATGAACAATGGACAAATGAACCCTGACGCACTGTCACTTTACACTTTGCACATATCCACAGCTTTTATCTTGTTATTTTTACAGTTTTTAATATTTATACTTGTTTTAAGATCTATACACACTGTGTGTGCTCTCGGAGATCAATGTTGTTGTATGAATGCCTATCATTACATCATCGTGTTTGTATGTCGAGCCACGTCATAGACGATTTTCTGTTACGACAGACAATAAAGTTTTCTGAATCTGAATCTGAATTTGAATATATCACTGATATAGCTGTGGTGTCGTCTTAAAGGTCTACTTCACCGGTTGGAATATGAAGGTGTATTGAACTCGTAGATCCTATTTAGTATAAATGTGCAAAAAAAAAAAATTAAATTGGATCATCTTAGCCTGAGAAAAGGCAGAAAGAGTGTTTTATGGTCTCACTGTCTAACCCTACAGTTTCCTTCTTGTGACATCACAGTAAGGGTTAGGATTAACAGGACAGCTGGGCCAAGGGAAGACTGAGGGAAGAAAAATCTCATTCATTATATTATAATAGTTATTTTATAATGATAGAACGCTGGTTCCGTATGGGTGAAGTATTCTTTTAATAATTGTATCTGAATCCGAGATTAATAATCGTGACAAGCATGATTCGATAGCAGCTAATGTCATGTTATCTCGTCCATACTTAGCAGCTAGCCAGAATAAAGCATGGTGTTAGCGACCACGCTGCTTCATGGTGACACATAACATTTCTTTTTGTTGTTTAATTTATTTTTTGGGGTCAAAAAGACAATTATAATAATTTTTTTAACACAACACAGATAACATTGGTAGGCGCGTTGCCTCTTTAAGTAACTTTGCCCAATGGACCATACTTGGCTGGCGATGTAAAACGTGTGGCTGGAGCACGATTCATTGCATTTAGTAGTAGTAGCATACACTGGTACATAGGCAGGCTTCTTGATTGTTTATTATGATTTGATGACGTGATCCTATGTGACACGGATAGTTGCTGCGATACTTTCAGAAATGTTTGACTGATGAGTAATTTGCAGAACAACTAACACATTTGCATGTTCATTTTAGTACGCAATGTATACTACCCTCCAAAAGCCATATGATTTCAGTGAGGTGAGTTCTTTCAAATCTCAATCAGATGTGTAGCTTGAAATATAAGGCTTTTAATTATTCATTCATCCTATCTGGAGGCTACAGTTAACCTGCACCAATAGGCCATACACCTAACTTTGTCTGCAGGTACTGCACTTACTTGAGGAAACGGCTACATCTGTAAAAATGTACACTGCCATATTTGTTTTTGTTATCAATGAGTAAGCAGTCCTGTAACATGGATTTGTATCAGGCTATGAAGACATTCAAAGCATAACTTTACTTTACAGGTGGACATGCTCTCTATCAGGAGGTGGTGATGTGGGCAGCTTCTGGAGACCTTTACGCTTGAAAGGTGTTATATACTACGTCCATATTTTGCTATTTACTTATATTCGGTGCTCATGAAGGTGGAAGCCACATTACTGAGATCTCTCTTTCTCTGTATCTCTCTTTCTAGCACTGCAGGACAAGCACACCGATCTCACCCTCTCCATCTCCCCATCTCAGCCACACATTCCAATCTCCAGCAGACACACCGATCACAAAAGAGGACAGGCCATTTCTGCTGCTGGAAGTACTACAGCGCATTATTAATAATGATGACCATAGTTTAGACTTTATTTATTTTTATTACTCCTGTCTCATTTCATTTGTGACATGTTTTATTTTTTAAATCTCTTCCATGTTCGCATGTCAATAAATCTGTTAGTTTAATACTGGCACTAAATGTGCATACTATACATACTTTGAACGTGAATGTACATACTGTGCCTACAATTGCACAGTATACGTACAAAAAGTACATTTTTCAAGAGAAATTATTTTAATTTGTGTCTTTATTGAAAACATCCAATATGCCAGTGGGAAAAATAAGTGAACCATTGGAGTTGTACACAGAAAATATTAGTTGGATTTGTCAAGTCTTGATTTTCAATAAAAGAATGTTTCATAGTACTTTCCATGATGTTGCATATACTAAATAACCCTAATGCATGTTATTGTCCATAATGTTCAACAGTTTCTATAACATTCTTCTAATGTTCCCCCTAACATGAATCACAAAAAAATTATTATCTTTACCAGAAGTCGCTTCGGAGAGAAGGATCAACAGAAGAGATAATGTGTGAGTCCCCATTTTCAACCTCGTCTTCCTGCTTGAGTCACTGTTCTGCAAATGCAGGACACATCATAGATAGATATATATATACACACTACGACACGCCCTCTGCTGCACCACACCTCTCTCAACTGGCAGAGGAAACTCAAGAAAAAAACTGGGAAAAGCAATCTTGTTTCAAGGATTTTGAAAACTTGTTAATAATGTAATTATTGTTAATGTAATTATGGTAATTTTTCAACTAAAGCCACTTTTGGTGTTGGAAGTTTTAAAAACATCTAACATTATTTTGAGCAATGTATTGATATGTTTCAGTTTTCTATCTTGTGTATAAACAATCCTGTGGCTGTGCTGTAATTATTTAAACAACATATAATCCTGCCATCTTGTTTCTAACAACCAGAGGAAATCATCATATCCAACACACCGACAAATACAAAAATGTGCTTTTTAAACAAAACTATGAACCAAGCCTGTGTTTTCCACATATCTAATGTACAGTTGTGGTCAAAAGTTTACATACACTAGTGAAGACCATGTATGCCATGGCAATATAGGGTTTTCAATAAACTCTACAACTCTTATTTTTCTGTGATGGAATGATAAGGAGCACATATTTCTTTGTAACAGAAAACATTCATGAAAAATGGTCCTTTTACGAATTTATTATGGGTCTTTTGAAAATGTGTCAAAATCTTCTGGGTCAAAAATATACATACAGCACCTTGAATTACCAATTTGGTGATGTAGAAAAAGTTGTTTCATTCCAATTTGCTTTTTGGCATGGCCTCCTAACTTCTTACGAGTGATTATGATTGACTCCAGCTGGTGACTTCTTTCAGTCCATGTAAATAGGGCTTGTTTGACACATTCACTAGACTCAGCCAGAAATACTACAATGGGAAAGTCTAAGGAGCTCAGCACGGATCTGAAAAAGCGCATCATTGACTTGAACAAGTCAGGAAAGTCCCTTGGAGCCATTTCAAAGCAGTTGCAGGTCCCAAGATCAACTGTGCAAACAATTGTTTGTAAGTATAAAGTGCATGGCACAGTTGTATCATTGCCACGATCAGGAAGAAAACGCAAGCTATCACTTGCTGCTGAGAGAAAATTGGTCAGGTTGGTCAAGAGTCAACCAAGAACCACCAAAAAGCAAGTCTGCAATGAGTTGGAGGCTGCTGGAACACATGTGTCAGTGTCCACAGTCAAGCGTGTTCTACATCGCCATGGGCTGAGAGGCTGCTGTGCAAGAAGGAAGCCATTACTCCAGAAGCGGCACCTTACGGCTCGACTGAAGTTTGCTGCTGATCACATGGACAAAGACAAGGCCTTCTGGAGGAAAGTTCTGTGGTCAGACGAAACAAAAATTGAGCTTTTTGGCCACAATGACCAGAAATATGTTTGGAGGAGAAAAGGTGAGGCCTTTCACCCCAAGAACACCATACCTACCGTCAAACATGGTGGTGGTAGTATTATGCTGTGGGCCTGTTTTGCTGGCAGTGGAACTGGTGCTTTACAGAAAGTAAATGGAATAATGAAGAAGGAAGACTACCTCCAAATTCTGCAGGAAAACCTAAAATCATCAGCCAGAAAGTTGGGTCTTGGACGTAGTTGGGTGTTCCAACAGGACAATGACCCCAAACATACATCAAAAGTGGTGAAGGAATGGCTCAATCAAGCTAGAATTAAGGTCTTAGAGTGGCCTTCCCAAAGCAGGGTTTTTCCTGGCTCAGAATGGGCCTTTGGGGGGTCAGTACGCGACCGACTTTTTTTGGGGTCGCGACAGTAAAGGCAAACGGTTTGTGTATTTTAAGAGGGGTGTTGGGTTGGGAGAGGGGAGTTTCTGTCCAGCTCAAGAGCATTTCAGTCAGCCTGTCAATCACTGTGTTACCATGGAGCTCACTGACGCTTATGAAATCACAATAAACAACCTATATATGAAGTCAAAATACTAATAATGACTAGGCCTACCTATTTAGGCCTAATACTTTAATTGTTTCTAATTGATCTAAACCATGGAAGAAGGTAGGGCTGCTCGATTATGAAAAAATCATAATCATGATTATTTTGAGTAATCACATTGTGTTATCACGATTATTAAAGACAGTTAATCATTGATTTAAGAACATTATGCATTTATTTTACTTTTAACAAGGTTTTCATGACTTTGGACTTTAAACAAAGGCCTAATTGAACTGAAAACAGAGAATAGAAATAGGCTAAATAAGTGAAACATATTTTTAATAATTTAAAAAAAATATGTCAAAATAAAAATAACCAGTTGTAAATGGTGTTGATAGGGCACGTCTTTTGCTAGCATTGAATGTAAGGGCATGATTTATTTATGTCATGGAGCTGGCTGGATAGGCAGTTTCATTGTAGTGTTGACAGTTGTGGTGGCAGGAATCAAGGAGCTTTAAACTTCCTGTGTTTTTATTCATTGATTGCTTGGTCATAGACCACTATGACTCGACTTAAAGTGAATAAACAAATTGGTCGGGATGTTTAGAGGTGCAGATCAGGTCGTAGGCTATATCACTTTTCTTTCTCTCTCTCTCTCTGTCTCTCTCGGTCGCGTATGTCACGTTACTCGCGTGTGACAAATCTTGCACATTATTTTAGTCTGTTGTGAGTCTGAAGTGTTTTCAGACAACACAATTAGTTTTACCTTTATTCTCGTCATCTAGAAGTTTTTCAAAACACCCGGCAATGCGCAACATCTCCCTCCTACTCTGGACGAGCCGATAGCTAAACTCAGGTGAGGGAGGGGCCGAGCGGAGCTCACGGCTGAAAGGGTGCGCTGCATTTATAAGCCTGCATGCCCCGGCGAGCGGAACAATGATAGTTTAATAACGATTATCCCCGACCTGATTTATTTTTTTACAACTGAGATTGCAAGTAATATGACTGGAATGGCGCGGAAATGGAAACACATTTGGAGCCGTTTTAAGTAGATTTTTATTTATTTATCTATATATATAAAAAAAAAACACTTTGGCGCTGAGGATTTTCCTTTGGCGGGCGCTAAAATTCCTTTGGCGGGCGCCAAAATTTTTTGAATGCAGGAAAAACCCTGCAAAGTCCTGACTTAAACCCCATAGAGAATATGTGGACTGTGCTGAAGAGACAAGTCCGACTCAGAAAACCAACAAATTTAGTTGAACTGCACCGATTCTGTCAGGAGGAGTGGTCAAAGATTCAACCAGAAGCTTGCCAGAAGCTTGTGGATGTCTACCGAAAGCGCCTAATTGAGGTGAAAATGGCCAAGGGACATTTAACCAAATATTAACATTGCTGTATGTATATTTTTGACCCAGCAGATTTTGTCACATTTTCAAAAGACCCATAATAAATTCATAAAAGAAAAAAATTTCATGAATGTTTTTTGTGACAAAGAAATATGTGCTCCTTATCATTCCATCACAGAAAAATAAGAGTTGAAGAGTTTATTGAAAACCCTATATTGCCATGGCATACATGATCTTCACTAGTGTATGTAAACTTTTGGCCACAACTGTAGCTCCACAGACAGATGTGACCAGATGTATAAAAATTATTTATTTTCAGGGTTTTAAAGATAATATTTTCCCATTGTGAAGATGAAAATCTGCTTTTGGCTATTCCACCAAAGTCTTTCAATCAATTTCTTACATGGTGCAATCATGATTTTTATAAATTAATTGTAACAATAGTTGAACAATCTTAAAAATTATTTAAAATATTATGCTATTTTGTTGTCATTTATGACTTTTACTTCAAAATATGTGCTGTGATGGTAATGACTGTGTGGTGGAAATGACAGAATGTGTTGGAAATTACAGGGAAGCGTTCATGAGTTATTGCGTTTACAATAGTCAAGGTCACAGATTGACATGACAATATCATTGGACATTGTGTTCATACAACATTATCACCTTCATAAAAAGGTGCATCTACTTTATTCTCAGCTGGCTGGACAAGTCTGTATCAACACGTCTGTATGGCTGGTAACCCTGAAACTGGTTAGATAATGCTGATCTGTTGCACTGACAGGGTGTCTGAATGTATCATTGATTGTGGTTATGTATTTTTTTGTTTTTGTCTCCGTTTTTTATAAAGGTGCTACAAGGAACTTTGTAAACTAGGGTGCGGACTGTCCAACCCGGACAAATGCATTAATAAAAACTATATAAAAATAGCATTCTTTGCACTGACGGTCTCGTTCTCTGATACACATAATTTATGATCATCAAAGGAAAAATTTGACTTTTAAAAAATACGTAAAAGTTCCTCGTGGGGATTTAAATGACGACTGGTTGACTCAAACTGAATTGCCCTATAAATAAAATAGTTTAAGTGAAAACCCTGGATTTAGAGAAACACAGCAAGCACTCAGTTTATTCTGGAAAAGTACAAGTATAATAATAATAATAATAATAATAATAATAATAATAATAATTCTTACAAAAAACAATAGGGTTCCCTGCCCAGCAGGGCTTGGGAACCACGTTGCTCGGCTTGGCCCCCTGAATAGTTACCCAACCTAGTTTTCATTTTCATATAAACATTACATCAAGTCAACATGGACTATTCACCTCCCTGCTGTGAGATCATATGAACCATTCTACAGTCAACATTGCCCTCTGCTGGGCAGACCTGATTCTGTGTCTGTTCACCAACATGTGTTTCTGTCTGGGACAACACTGAGCATGTGCAGCTGCTTCATGATGCACTTAGCACCAAACCTCCTACTTTTTTACAGTTTTCTGGATCGAACCTCAGTCTGGACCAGACCTGAGGCTTCGGTCCTCCTCACTTCAGTGTTTACGTCATAGAGCTACTGTGCCCTGGAAAGCTGCAGTGGAGCACGAACGTAAGATCCTAAAGTACGCTGAGCTGGCAGCTGACACTGAACAGGAAAGCAAAGGTGTGCTCAGTTGAAGTCAGCTGCAGAGGTTTTGTGGGGAAGACAACAACCAGACTACTCAGGGACAAGCCATCAAAGCTCTCGCGCGAGAGAAAAAGAGGCCAATGCAACTATGTCTGCACCTCAAAACATCACATCCATTTAGTTTACTCACTTTAAGTCGAATCATAGTGTCTAGGACCAAGCAATAAAGGAATAAAAAAAACACAGGAAGTTTAAAGTTCCTTGACTCCTGCCACCACAATCATCATACATTTTGTTTTGTATTGTTTTTGATATGTCTGAAATAAAATTCAAAAATTCAAAATTCAGTTAAAGGTGTGATGTTTAATGGGCCATTAGGTTTGTTTCACAGTATAATGTGGTAACACGATGAGCAGAAAAAACTATTTCCTGCTACCTGCATGAGGGAAAACCACAACATTGGCACTGACAGAGAGGAAGGAGGTGGGTTTTAGTTGGTGTGAGACCTTTTAATGAAAGTGTGATGGTCTCAGATGGTCTCAGATGACAAGGACCTAAAATGGAGGAATCTTTGTTACAGTGGCTGCTAGGTGAGTGAAGCTATATTAATGTGTATGTAGTAGTTGTAGTTTGTTTTACCTTTGGTGCCTGCATATCAGATACATTTTCTCACATCTGCACTTGAACGTTGAGCATTTTGAATAACATCGAATGTGTACGGAAAATAATCCATATTTTTTCATAATTATTGAGCATCAGCTTGTGGTAGTTTTGTTGCATGTTAAAGCTGAAACCAACCTGAGTGTCATTTCTCTTTAGTTCTGACTTCACTGCTGTGCTGTTCCACAAACCACAGTAAGTAAACGTATTCTGTGATAGCTGAATATTTGGTAAAGGTTTATAATTCAGAATAATTATTTTATTATTATAATAATTATTCCCTATTTACAGTGTATGTGTGTTCCAGTAGAGCACTGCAGGGAACAAGACATGCAGGTTAGGGAATAAGGGGGAACAATCTGACCAAATCTTGGTCCTAAAGCCCCAGATGTAATTTGAGTTGTGAAACTTCAAATGATGAACGAAGTTGAAAGTTGTTTACCTGCACGTTTTACAAACTGCATTTGGTTTGTTGTTGACCACGGCGTAGTTTTTGTAGGAGAAGGAAATAATCTTTGGTATCATCATTTCTTTCAGATACACATGTCAAGCTTTTGTTATGAAACACATCTGGTCAATAAGCAGAACATATTTACAATTTCCTCCAGCCTCTCTCACTGTGAGTCCCAGCAGATCTCAGATGTTTAGTGGAGAATTTGTCTCTCTGATGGATGGACACTGAAGAGGAACACAAGCAGAGAGACCAGGACTGAGTGTGAAGCCTGGGGAAGACCAGCTGGTTCTTCATGTATCATCGGCTTCATCATCACACCGGACAGTGGAGTTTACTGGTGTGAGTCCAGAGAAGGAGCGACCAGTAACCCCACCAACATCACTGTCACTGGTAAGATCAGACTGTGGAGTTAGTGTTGACGAAGCTAGACAGCATGTAGTATATACATGTTGAGTATTTAGGAGGGAGGACGTTAGTAGGGCGTTTAGTATGTAGTATATACATGTTGAGTATGTAGGAGGGAGGACGTTAGTAGGACTTTTAGTATGTAGTATATATACATGTTGAGTATGTAGGAGGGAGGACGTTAGTAGGGCTTTAACAACACAGCCAAGTATTGATGAAGCTGAGAGTAAATGGATGAAATGCTGGAGTGTGTCTGTGTGTTCAGATGGACCAGTGATCCTGCAGAGTCCTGTCCTCCCTGTGATGGAGGGAGGGGATGTCACTCTGCTCTGTGAAACAAAGACCCCTCCCTCCAGCCTCCCAGCTGCTTTCTATAAAGATGGCTCCCTCATCAGGACTGAGCCAGCAGGTCACATGACCCTCCACCATGTTTCCAGGTCTGATGAAGGCCTCTACAAGTGTCACATCAACGGTAGTGGATCGTCCCCAGGAAGCTGGATCTCTGTCAGAGGTGAGAAGCACAAAGATAATTTCAGAAAGCCCTTGTTTTGTTTTCTACATTGACCAAACACTTGACATGTGATCTTTTCATCTCAACCTACAGTGAGTAAGTAAATCAATGTTTTATTAATTTATATTATGAATTTCAGAGAAACCCATTACAACAGATTCCTCCTCTCCCTCACCAACCACTACAAATCAAACAAGTCTTCCTCCTGTTCCAACTACCCTTGTGTTATGGTCTGCTGTTCCACCTCTCTGTGCTCTGGTTCTACTGATTCTACTGGTTTTAGTGGTGAGGCGATGCCTGCAAAGGAAACCTAAAGGTGAGATTCAGAATCAGACGAAATACTGTTTATTCTAGTCTGGTTATAGAAGTTTAAAATAATAAAAAAATTCTTGATCATTTTGCTTAATTTCCGCTGCATAAGTAGAAAATGGAGGTGATGACGTTACATACATGAATGTGAAAACAGCACGTAACCCACAGCAGCCAGTCAGAAGCAGCAGAGGTAATGAGGATTGTTTGCAGGTTGTGCCTGTGTATGATTGTTCATATATCTTTTTGAGAACCATCGACCGATCGGTCCTATTAGGAGGATCTGTTAAATACCTAAAAAAAATGCGAGTCAGACTATCAGCTCTGTGGTCGTCCAGTTTCCTGTTTCTGATAAAAACACTTTAGCTTAATCCTTGCCCTGCATGTTCCCCTGCAACATCCTGAAAGAAATCTTTGAATTATGCTTACATACAATATATATTAAGAGAAATAACTGTTTTACTGTTGTGTTTTACTCAAACACTTTAGAGATGTCTCTCATCGATAAAACAGTAATATGAAGTGTTATTAAGTTAATAATTTCGTAGTTTGTTTGACACCCTGACAAATCAACTACTAATATAATAATTACTACAGCAAGAGTAGTAACAGAAGCTAGACAAATAGGACCTTAATCATTTGTAGTATTTGCAGTAAAGTAACGTGTCTTATTTCCCAGTAGATGAAATTTGCAAATGCAACAATACAAAGCAGGTTTGAGTGTGCTAAATAAGCTGACAGAAAAAAAAGCTAGCAGATGACCAACAGTAGCTAATCTTGCTTGGGCAAAATGTAAAACTTCTTCTACAATTTTTATTTTTTTAAATCACCAACTGGTTTAGGGACAAAATGTGTATGTACAAAAACAAGTCTATTTATTTATTTATTTTTATTTATTTATTTAACTTTTATTTATCCTCGAGAGACCAATTGAGGGGTGACCCTCATTTACAATGATGTCGAGTTCAAAGCAAATTCAAAGGAAAAACAACAATACAAACAATATTCAATGCAAAAACATCAAATACACAACAACAGGTGAAGAGAAAAAAAACAATTGAAACATTTACATAGTGGTGAAGAGTGGCAGCAATTAAAATTAAATGGGTGAAAGTACAATATAGCCTAATTAAAACAGTTACCGGTAGAGTTTGGCAGATTTAACAAATTTAGACAAAGTAAAACCAAAAAGTCAGCAAAACTAAACATTAAAAAGGGAAAGACAAGAATGAAACAGGCCAGTTATTTTAGGTTTGGGTGTGTTTTAAGGGAGGGGGTAAGTTTTACTGAATGGGTTTTGCAGTTATATTAACAGAGTGTGTTGGCATTACATCAGCTCCAACAGTTTGTTGAAATAATAATTTCTGTACCGTGATGTCTACTGGTGACCATATATCTCTAGATTTAGGTAAAACAAAAAATGTAAACAGGTTTTCTGTTTGATTTTAGTATAAGTGACATATGCACAATTTCAAAATCAAATACAGCTTCCTCCTGCTCCTGCTGTTTCCTCTGAAGTGTTCTGACACTTGTGAGGTTTCACACCAGTGTAATCAGCCTGTGTTTGTGTCCGGTCTCGTGCCAAGTGGTGAAATGTGTCAAGTTTTTAATAGAAGTGGGCAGCTTTGTGGGCATCAAGTTTCCCTTTTCAGATAAATATCCTTCAGTTATATTTGCTGGTTTATCATTCACAGCAGGGGTGCAATGAAGAACAACTTCGGCCATTTAAGGAGTCCAGAATAATTCTATTAAATCATGTACAGAGCATTATTCATAGTAATGCTATTTATATTACTGACAAACAGTTTCAATGTCGTACAGTACTACCCCTAGTTGTAACACTCAGAGTAAAACTACATAAAGTAGTGACAGTCACTTTACAACGATGTGGTAAACTAAGAACAACTGATTCTGATATTGTTTGATCTGTTTGTTTGTGCGCAGAGTTGCCACCAGAGCCAGAAGTCGTCTACTCTTCACTGAGGTAAACCCTCACATCCTCACACCCTCAGAGTGGTCCACCGACTGATGTGCAGCTGGACTGTAACTGGTCCCCCGGGCTCCTAGCATATTCATGCATTTATTTTATTTAGTAATTTTGTTTATTTTTTTTGCTGTAATAATAATAGATAATAGTAAACTTTGAGTAGAGCACCTTTCATGCAAGAAATGCAGCTCAGAGTGTTGTACAATAAGAATATTTCATGCCATTTAATATCTTCCAGTTTTGTGGTTAATCTTGTTTATATTTTATTTATGTGTTTGGCTCTTTGCTTTTTGCTGAAGCAGTGAACTAGTTTCTTTGAATGGTCAATAAAATTTGGTCTAAACTGTTGTTTGTACCGTGTGGTTCTGTAGGTTTCACAAAGCTGTGAATGGAACATTTGACATGCTCTGGTGTTTTCAAAGAACAAACAAATGTGACCGCAACTGCAGCCGACAGCACGTACATCGTTCAGAGGCTAGAAACAGCTTCACTACAGCGCGTCAGGGTTTGAATTTTCTTTTTTTCTTTCGTCTGTGAACTATTAAGTTCACAGACGAAGTTGGTTTGTAAAGTGTATTCAATTTTAGTCTAGAAGCATTTTAAACGTCAAAGCACTTAAAATCATATTGTTCTCTTTCTATCTCAACACTCAAAAACACAGCTACATTTAAAAGGGCAGGTTCATAAAAAGGGTTAGGGTTAGCTCCTTATGTGAAAAATACATTTTCAAGTTTATCTGTGCGACAATTAGCCTTCAGTGGTGAGATCTATTTAAATCATCTGAATATAAAGCAGATATACAGTGTGCACACCAGGCCAGACCGACCTACACCACAGCCTTGTTGCAAAGCATGTTCACGAGATTCAACACACACGCTGAAATATACACAAACACACAACTCACTAGGGGACGAATGCACCAGCTACCTAATGATACAGAGAGCGGCATTCAAGTGAACAGCGATTTTTCTCTCTCAACTCAACTGTCCCTTTGGTTAATTTATTTTATTTTATTTTTTGGTCTTGCGCTGATGGCAAAGGCAAGTTTTGCATTGATCCATATGCAGCAAAATCTTAACTTTACCCTCTGGATTAAAACAGTTCTATTAGATTTAATATCTTGCTTGTGGACATATTTGTATTTTTGGAGCATTAGGATCACTTTCCTAGCCTGGAAATCCTGACCCTGATATCTTGAACGATAGAGGGTCTGGCGACGATCAATAGTAATTTCCAACTCAAGGGGCGGCTCCTACTCGTGCATTTCAAATGCCACTGCACGCAGTTGGATAGCACTACAACCAATCAGAGCGATGCACATGACGTAAGCCCCTTTCGTTTAGCGAACAGCTGTTAAACTGTTAAATTAAACGTTTGCCGTTGTCGGTCGGCAAAACAGAACATTCCACTTACTTGCTAATGAAAGATTTGAGTGCCGTCTTCCAAATCGTTAAGGGTCGAGGCCAAAGCAGTCTCAAACTCACACAACATATCCGCAGCCATCGTTGATGTTTACTATCACGGCTTCGACGTCGCATGCACGTCACTGTCGTCATCCGGTTACGTCCTCCCCAGAGTACCATATAGGTTTTTTTTAGGTTTTTGTCCAGCTGAATCTGACGGTTCCGTGAATGCGGCAGAATCAAAAGTTGTAGATGGAGTCGTGATGAAGATTTACGTTACAATTGTTGTCTCTCATTATAGGCTATGAGAGACAATACGGAGCTTCTGTTGCCAGGTGACAGGACGTACCGGTGCCAAAGTATTGGCGGAGTGTCACGTATGCGCATAGCATCAATAGATCCACAATGCCTCGCAGCGCCAGTTGCAAAGACGCCTTTCCGGTTTTAACGGGATATGTAGCGACTGCTCTCCAATAAAGGCCGCTAAGAGGCTTAATGGGCTCCAGGCAGTTACGCGTCCAAACAAATCTCCAACTCCGGTGATGAGTATAGTTTAAAGAGTTTAATAAATGAAAGGCAGAATTACAACGGATGAATGAGAACATGTAGATGGTGTTGAAAATAAACAAATAAAATATAAACTGCTGTAATTGAAGGTTATTTGACGTTGTTGACGATAAGTTGACGGTAAACAGAAAATAAAACAGGTGCGCCACTAACCCCCTTTGTATCCTAACCCCCGCCCGCCACAAGTGCCCCGGTATATAAACCACACCCACACCCACATGTGTCAATCAAAACGGAAGTGTTTGTAACTTTTCAAAATAAACAATTTTGGCCCCTACAATTCCGGCCCCTAATTATTATGTTTCAAATTCAAATAATAATTACACATTTGACATGACAATCAACACAGTAAATATATTTTCTTGATCTTCTTTCTTCATTATTTGTAATCCAAAGAAAGAGTGATTAGTCAAAGTCATGTCTCCAGGAACAAAGTCAAGAGGTCAAAAGTTTGTTTGGGTCAGTCAATGATCCTCTGCCTCCAGTAGTAGTCAGACTTTGTTGATGGGCCTGGTCAGAAATCCGGTCTTGGACTTGATCCGAAGCTGACGTACAAGTCCCTTTTTGTCCATCATGGTCTCCACAATCCTTCCAGTCAACCAGGAGTTGCGAGGTGCTGAATCATCCACAATGACGACGATGTCTCCTGGGGTGAAGTTGCGTCTTATGTTGGACCATTTCTGTCGTTCTTCTCTTCCTGACTCGTTGCAGAAGCAGTCCTTTAATTCTGAGCATCCATGCTACTGCCCTTTTCAACTGATTCCAGGATGAGAAGTAATGGATGAAGTTGGTTGTTGGATCCACTACTTCAAGTGTTATTTGAGCGGCATTTACGGTTATGCTCTTGACTTCAGAGTCCTTTGGTGAAATTGCATCCAATCCATCAGGGTTCTGAGGCCACTCTTCCTGAGGACCAAGAAGAAACGGAGGTCCGTACACCCACATTTCCTTCTTTAGGAAAGCTTTAACTTTCACACCTCTGGAAGCCATGTCTGCGGGATTGTCATTTGTGTTGACATACCTCCACTGATGTTCATCTGAGGCTTTGGCAATTTCAGTCACTCTGTTAGCCACGAATGTTCGAAATCGTGTGGTCCTGTTCTTTATGTACTTGAGCACAGAGGTGCTATCAGTCCAAAATGTAGAGTCTGCTAGTTCCATCTGCAGCTCTTTCCTCAATATTGTGTCCATTCTGCCTGCCATGGTAGCAGCAGTCAACTCCATGCGAGGGATAGTGACTGGCTTCAAAGGAGCCACTCTGGCCTTTCCCATCACAAATGCACAATGTGTTTGGCCATGGTTGTCATGCAGTAACAAATAACTCACAGTTCCATAACCATCCTGACATGCATCAGCAAAATGGTGTAGCTGGGCAGATGTTACCGTTCCGAAGTTTGTAGGTTTGAAGCATCTATTGACTTTAAAGTCTTCCAAGTTATGGAGTTCCTGAATCCAGCTCATCCATTCCTGCACAAAAGAGTCTGGTATCACATCATCCCAACCAGTCTTTTCCCGACACAATTCCTGTAGGATCCTTTTTGCAGTCAGGACTACTGGTGCCAACATTCCAAGGGGATCATATACAGAGCTGACAGTCGACAAAATCCCTCGTCTTGTCAGTGGTCTGTTTTTGAGGATGATTCTGAACTTGAAGACGTCAGACTGAACACACCATTGTACACCTAACATCCTCTCCACAGGTAATTTGTCATGGTCCAAATCCAGATCCTTCATTTCTTTTGCTCTTTCCGTTTCAGGTATGGCAGCCAATACATGACGACTATTGCTTATCCACTTGGTGAGTACAAAGCCTCCCTTGGAGCAAATGGCTCTTAACTCGTGATAAAGAGCTATTGCGTCCTCTTCTGAAGCTGCTGAAGCGAGGCAGTCATCCACATAAAAGTTGTTCAAGATGGTGTTGATAGTTTGTGGGCTGAACTGGCCAGTGTTGTCTTCAGCACATTTCCTCAGGGCAAAATTTGCACAACTTGGAGATGATGTTGCTCCAAATAAATGCACCGTCATTCTGTATTCCACCATGTTCTGACTGTAATCTCCATCAGGCCACCAGACGAACCGTAGCAGGTCCCGATCTTCCTTTGGTACTTGCACTTGGAGGAACATCGCTTCGATATCCGCAGCAATGACAACAGGTTCTTTACGGAATCTAGCTATGACTCCAATCAAGGTGCTGGTGAGGTCTGGCCCCTGTAAGAGCTGAGAGTTCAGTGAAACTCCCCGATATGTAGCTCCACAGTCGAAGACTACTCGAAGTTTTTTCTTTTGTGGATGCAAAACTCCATGGTGTGGTAGATACCATTTTCTGCCATCACTACGTTCCAAGATCCCTTCTGGTACTTTCTCTGCATAACCCTTGGATATCATGTCAGACATGAAGTTGGTGTACTCCAAGTGATAGCATGGATCTCTCTGGAAACGCCTTTTTAAGTTTAGTGTCCTCTGTTCAGCGCAGTTCTTATTGTCAGGCAAGCAGATTTTCCTGTCCTTCAATGGTAAGCCAAAGCAGTAATGTCCATTTACCAGCTTTGCAGATGCTGAAACCAACTCCAAGAACTGCTGATCTTCTTTTGAAGGTTCTTGGTCATCTTTGACACACTCAGGAAAGTCAATCTTGTACTACATGTGTGGACGACTTCCGACTTCCGGTTTCCGGTTTCCACGTAAGATTCGCTAGCTGTTACGTTACTGCTGCTTGTCCTGTCGTGTCTTAAAGTTTATTCTATTGTTTCATTCACACTTTCCTGTTTGCTTCACAATTTGTACTCTGTGTATTGTCAATCACTTTCCCTATCGTTCTCCCCTACCTCGCTGGTGTTGGGGGGTGATTTGTTGTTGTCTGTATAGCATATAGCATATATCCTAGCACATAGCTTCTCGCACTCTCCCCTGGGTCTGACTTTGTGTCTTACTCATACTTGTGCGTGATGGCTTGTGCGGATTGTGCTACTTTACTGGCTAGATTGACTCGTTTAGAGAGTCGCGTCTGTGAGTTGGAGCAGCTTTCTGCTCCTGACGTTATAGACAGCACGGACACATTGCTTAGCCCTAGCCCCGGGAGTCTTACTACCCCCGGTAGCATTGTGGTAACTGCTTCGGCAGACGCGGCCGGGTTCTGCCCTGTCCTGCGGGGCAGGGGTGCACGCGGTGCTGGCGGGCTTGCTTGGTGCCCTGGTTCGCGGTCCCCTCTCGGGACTGAGAATCGGTACTCGGCTCTTGCGAGCCCTGTTAGCCCGTCTGTCTCCCTCGCTCCCGTTGGTCGGGCTGGGCCCCGCACGCTAGTCATAGGGGACTCCATCACTCGCAACATTAAACTTGATTTGCCAGCCACTGTTAAATGTATACCTGGAGCCAGAGCATCCGACATTGAGGCTAATCTTAGTTTGCTGACTACATGCAGGGATAAGGGGGATAATGGCGGAACGCAGACACAAAACAACACATGTTTTGATAACATTGTTATTCATGTCGGCTCCAATGACGTTAGGCGGAAGCAGTCTGAGATCACTAAATATAGCTTAACTAGGGCTTTTCAGACTGCCTCAAAGATGTGTCGGCATCCATTACTAGTCTCTGGTCTCCTACCCAGGAAGGGTGATAATGAGTCGTACAGTAGGGTTACAGCGTTAAATCGCTGGCTGGCACAGCACTGCCAGGAGCAGGGTTTTAACTTTGTGGATAATTGGTCTTCATTCTGGAACCGCTCTGACCTGCTGAAAGCAGACGGCCTCCATCCTAATGGAGAAGGCGCTGCTATTTTGTCTAGGAATATAGAAGGGTACTTGAATCGCGATTGATATAGGGATGTAATACCCAGCAGGTCGCAGGTTGTACATGAGCCTGCTAGTGCGGAGGTGGAGTCTATTAGCTTACCTACCATGTTAAACGTAATGTTAAATCATGAAACTGTTAATGTGCTTAACCATAACATTCCTCCTCATGTTAGCTCCTTGACCGATGGCTTGGTCTACGGCATCGAGACTGTGTCCCTCCCTCGCCGTGCAAATTGCTTACGGTATCCAAATGTTGCTAAGCACAATAATTTAATTACCATTCCCACATTGGGAGGTGGTAAGCCAAACCCCACTATGACCCTCAAATGTGGGCTCTTAAATACCAGATCTCTTTCTAGTAAATCCCTATTGATAAATGACTTGATTATTGAACATAAGTTTGATATGATTGGTCTGTGTGAAACATGGCTTCAGCCAAACTTTTTTCTACCCCTAAATGAGGCCTCTCCTGCTAACTACTCATACTCCCATGTGGCCCGGGAGACTGGGCGGGGTGGAGGTGTTGCTCTTATCTATAAATCTATTTTCAACCTGAGCTCGAAGAATGACTTTAAATGTGATTCATTCGAAGCCATGGTAATGAGGCCACCTCCTGTAAATAGGAAAAATGGCTTTCATGGGGAGGGTTTCAATTTGGTGGTGGTCTATAGGCCCCCCGGCCCATACTCACAATTTATAGAACAATTTAGTGACTTTCTTGCTGATCTTATCACCCACTCTGATAAAATCCTAATGATCGGTGATTTTAATATTCACCTAAATAAGGCAGCCGATCCCTTAAGGAAAGCCTTTGTTAATATTATTGATAATTTTGGTTTCAACCAATTTGTAAATGAACCTACTCACTGTGATGGAAACACATTGGACCTCATCCTCTCCCGTGGAATTCCTGTGACGGCCTTAAGTGTTTCTCCTGTCACTTCTGTAGTATCTGACCATTTTCTTATTTCCTTCGAGGTTGCCCTGGATTGCCCAAGCGAGGACGATGGAGCAGTGGTAACCACTCGCCATATCGGTGCGTCAACTATAACAACCTTACTGGATCAACTTCCCACGGTCCTGGCCTCCTTAGCACCGGTGACCGAATCTGTCGATAGCCTGACAACTGCGCTGAACTCAACCCTCTCTACCCTCCTGGATTCTGTGGCACCTCTCTCTACAAAAACCAGACGAACGATGAGGGCTTCTCCCTGGTTTACGGACCACACTCGAGCTCTGAAAAATGACTGCAGGAGATTCGAACAAAGATGGAGAAAATCAAAACAAGAGTCCACTTACCGGCCTTGGAGAGATAGCGTCTCAATCTACAAGCGTGCTCTGAATGTAGCAAAGAAGGCCTATTACTCTTCTCTTATTAATAGGAATAAGAGTAATCCAAAATTTTTATTTGACACTGTTGCCAAACTTACAAAAAAACCGCAATCATCAAATCGCTCAATCCACACCGCGCAAAATTTTATTGACTATTTTGATAGTAAAATTACAAATATTAGAAACCAAATCAGTTCCTTTGGTACAACGAAGTGCACGATAGCTGCGTGTAAGCGTAATATCGGTTTATTTAATAACTTTGAGCCTGTTCCGTATGAAGAACTGACTCAAATAGTCAAAAACTCAAAACCAACGACCTGCCTCCTTGATCCCTTGCCTGCCAAATTGTTCAAAGAACTCTGGCAAACCCTGGGTCCTACAATACATGATGTTGTCAACCTTTCATTAATGACTGGTACTGTTCCCACTTCCTTTAAGGCTGCTGTGGTGAAACCCCTTCTCAAGAAACCCAATTTGGATCCTGATGATCTGAGTAATTATCGCCCAGTGTCAAATTTGCCTTTTTTATCCAAAATACTAGAACGTGTAGTGGCTCAACAGCTCTCGGATCACTTGACTAGTAATCAACTTTTTGAACCATTTCAGTCTGCCTTTAGGGCACGTCACTCGACTGAAACCGCGCTCACTAAAGTAGTTAATGATACTCTGTTGATGATGGACTCCAATACGGCCTCGGTGCTTCTATTGTTGGACCTCAGTGCAGCATTTGACACCATCGACCATGTCATACTCCTGGATCGTCTGGAAAACCTGTTTGGCTTTACAGGGCCGGCCCACGATTGGCTGAAATCATACCTATCCGGTAGAACTCAGTGTGTCTCCTACAACAACAGTACATCCATATTCACTGACGTGAAATACGGAGTACCTCAAGGATCTGTTCTTGGACCTCTGCTTTTCTCTTTGTATATTTCTCCGATTGGTAACATTATTCGTAGCTTCGGGGTCAATTTTCACTGCTATGCGGATGATACTCAGCTCTATGTCCCGGTAAAAGTTAATGATGTTACTCAAATCGCTAATTTAGAGGCCTGCCTATCCGCTGTTAAAAGCTGGATGTCGCAAAACTTTCTGCTCTTAAATTCAGAAAAAACTGAATTGTTATTAATCGGTCCCGCACACGTTAGAAATCAGCTTGAGCAACTGACAATTAATTCCGACAATTGCGTTATCTCTCAAAGCTTAACAGCAAGAAATCTTGGTGTTAAGTTCGACTCCAACCTGTCCTTTGATCAACACATCAAAGAGATTACCAAAACTGCGTTTTTTCACTTACGGAACATATCAAAAATACGATCCAGTCTGTCCATGGCTGATGCGGAAATATTAATACACGCCTTTGTATCTTCTCGGCTTGACTATTGTAATGTACTACTGTCTGGGTTGCCCAGGGCAAGTACTCGAAGCTTACAAAAGGTACAAAATGCTGCGGCGAGGCTTTTGACCAGAACTAGAAAATATGACCACATCACCCCCGTTCTTGCGTCGCTCCACTGGCTTCCGGTCCATGTCAGATCCGACTTTAAGGTGCTGCTATTGACCTATAAGGCATTAAATGGGCTTGCACCTTCATATTTGTCTGATCTAGTTGCGCGATATGCCCCATCACGGGCACTACGGTCTACGACTGCAGAGCTCCTGTCTGTCCCCAGAGTTAAGAAAGCTGCCGGCAGCAGGGCTTTCTCGTATCGAGCTCCTTCCTTATGGAACACACTCCCGATAGAGATCAGACAATCTGAGTCTATCGAGGTGTTCAAATCTAAACTTAAGACTTATCTCTTTGAATTAACCTTTGGTTAGCGCTCGTCCACCTCTCTGCTGGCGCGCGGTCGGTGGCGGGTCACCCTGTCTGGGGTCGGTTCTCTAGCCTCTGCTGGGGGGGAGTTTGCTCCGGGGTAGGTGCCGGTCTTGTGCTGTTCCGGTGGGCTGTCCTGGCCGCTCGGGCTGGGGCAAATTGGCGTCGGACGTGGGCACCGCTGCTGGGGGTGGGACCATGCCTTGCCTCTGGACAGGCGGTCGCGGCGGCCTCCGGGGCTTGGCTGGGTGGTCGTGTCGGCTGACGGGGTTGGGCTGGGGGTGGGGCGCTGGGGCGGCGGCGCTGCCTGCCGCTGTCATTGGTGTGCCCTGGGCTGGGGGTGGCCGGGGGGGTGGTGGTGTCGGGGTGCGTGCTCGGGCGTCTGCAGTGGCGCCGTGCCACTGCCTGACTGGACCGTTGGGTAGGGTGGAAATGGGGCATCGGGTGCAGATTGTGTAATTGGTGCACTGGTAGGTGGGTACTGCGATGTTTTTAATCGTTTGACGCGGGTGATAGAAGCAATCTATGCAATTTGCGTTTTAACTGTTTTTAAACTGTTTTAATCATTTACCCCTGCCTGGCGGTCAGCCCTGTGGCGTCGCTGTTGGCGTCTGTGTTTCGCTGCCCGGCGTCGGTGCTCCTCCGGCCCTTCCTAGCTCTGGGTGTGCCGATGGCGGCGGCGGATGCGTCGCGCCCTTTGTGCCTGGCACCTCTGGCCTTGCCTCGTGGGCTGGGCATGGCCGGTCCGGCGGGCCTGAGTGGGGCTGTACGGGCCGCCCCTCCGGGGGATTCGGCAGTGGTTGCTCCTCGTGGCAGCGGTGTATTTGGCTATTTCCCTATTCTATACTCTATTCTCTATCTATGGCCCCGGTCCTCCTCTGGACTAGTGCCGCACTGGGGCGTGCTCTCTGGGGGCGGGGTGCTGGGGGGCAGGCTCTGGGTCTGGGGGGCTGGCGCCGATTGTGTGTCGATGGGGAACGGTAGAGTGTGATCAATGTAATTTTAATGTTAATTGTGTTCGCATTGTTATAGCGTTATTATTATCACCCTGAGGAGCTGCCTCGGTCTCGGTTTGTCTGGGCCTGAGTACCGGCTGTCCTCCCACTGAGAATTGTCCTGCCGACGCTAATTGCATAACTGATACCATTTCTCTGACATTTGTTCTCTTTTGTTTATCTTCCATGATTGGTTGAGCGTTGCCCCGGGGGTTCTCTCCCTCCGTCTACCAAGCACTCTCCATGCTACTCGACTGACTCCGAGTTCTGTGTGGAATCAGCTGTCCTAGGAATGGATGCTCCCTGTTTGCTATTGCTTCACATCAGGATAGTACTCTTTCTACTCGCTTGCTTGTTCAATCTTTATAAATTCATTTTTGCCTTGCTCATTGGTTGCCTGTCTGTCCTCTTCCAGTTTCCCTTGGTCGTGACGAGACGGTGTGGATCTGGTCCCCCCTCCGGTTTTATCTGAGAATTGGACCATCAACGCGAATGATGTGCAGTGGTCAAGGGCGCCACCTGGAGACGTGGGATGTAATCCCGGCGATGGAAACCTTAGTTTTCCCTGGTGGAGACGAGACGGTGTGGATCCTCTGGCTGCATCTGAAGTCTTCCTGCATCCACACTATTCGCACTTTACTTAGTATTACCATGTAATCACCTGGTCAATGATCAATTTCCTTCGTGATTTTCTCTACTTATGACATCTATTGCAGTATGTCCGTCCTGGGAGAGGGATCCCTTACTCTGTCGACTCTCCCTGAGATTTCTTCAATTTTTTTTTTTATTCCCGGTAAAGGGTTTTTACTGGGAGTTTTTTCTCAGCCGAGCTAAGGGTGTAAGGGCAGGGTGTCATATTGTATCATATTGTATCATATATCATATTGTATGAAATGTAAAGTCCACCGAGACAAATTTATTTGTAATTTTGGGCTATATAAATAAAACTGATTTGATTTTGATTTTGATTCTGCTGCTCCCACTGCTCATCAAGTGTAACAACTGATATCCTGTTAACACTGATGTCTGACTGCTCCTGAGCATAATCATCTTTTCCTCCCAGAGGTCCATTAACTGTCCAGCCGAGCAATGTTTTCACGGCATACGGTCCATCTCCCACACTTCTAATGACTTGAAGTGGTTCAAGAGCCTTTGGTACATCAGAGCCAATCAGCAACTCAATCCCACAGTCCAGTTCAGGAAAGTGAATATTCTTCAAATGAGACCACTGTTTGATGTCATTTTGATGTGGGATGTTTCCTTTGTGCACAGGCATTGTCTTCTGTGTGTACACACATGGGAGATCACAGAACTCAGTGCCATTCAGTCCTGTTACCTCTAGGCCTGAAACAATGCTGGTTTCCACGACCTTCCTTTGACCCATTGTTCTCAGAAGAATATTTGATTTTCTTCCCTGGAGATTGAGTTTAGTCATTAGCCCCAATGTGCAAAATGACGCAGTGCTTCCCGGGTCAAGAAATGCATATGTATGCACTGTTGTGTTCCCCTTCTTGGCCTTTACTTTCACAGGCACTATTGAGAGTTTGCAGTTGTCTTCACCGGCCCCAGTAAGACCACTTGTCTGTACCGAGGCTATGGCTCTGTTGTCGGCTTCTTCTTTTGTTGGAGATTGATGTTTGTCCATTTCGTTCCTTCTTTGGTGGGTATGCAGCATCCGAGGATGCTTCAAATTGCATATGTTGCAGCTGAGTCGCTTCCTGCAGTCCTTACTCATGTGTCCCTTCTGCAGACAACCAAAGCAGGCTCCATTTTCTTTTAAGAAAGTGATTTTCTCATGATGTGCTTTCTTTTCCAATAGGAAACACACCTCCAAAGCATGTCCACCTCCACAGAACATACACCTTTTTACAGCCGGCCAACTCTCCATTTTCCTAGGTCCATTTCCATGTTTCTCATGTGCAACTGTCACAGTGGTTGCAAATGTACTTCCTTTGATTCTTGGATGCTGTGGTTTTGACATAAAACTCCTTCCATCCTTGCTTGGTGTTGGAGTGTCTCTGATGTCTCCAAACACTGGATCAGTTGCAATCCTCACTTGTTTTTCCAGGTAATTAACCAGATCCCCGAAGGTAGCTCTTTGTTTGTACCTTTCCTGAAAATCACATGCCACAGATCTCCATTTATCCCTCAGTCGATATGGCAGCTTCTTTATGATAATTAGCAGATTAGCAGACATGTTGAGCTCCTGCATGTTGTTGACATCTTCCATGGCATTGCAACATCCTCTTAGAAACAGAGTGTATGCTTGTAATGTTTTTGTGTCATCTGGTTTTATTGACGACCATGAAAGAGCCTTCTCCATGTAGGCTGTAGCGATTTTATGCTCGTTGCCAAAGTGCTCCTGCAGTAAGGATTTTGCCTTCCTGAATCCTCTTTCTGCTGTCATATGAAGGCAGCTCCTCACCATTTCTCTAGGTTGTGCTTCTGTATACTGTTCGAGATAATAAAGACAATCTGTGGGGTTTGGGTTCTTGCTTTCAATGTTGTGTTCAAAGGATTTTATGAATGTTTGAAATTGAAGTGGGTCACCATCAAAACGACGAATCTCTTTCTTGGGCATTAAAGAGAGAGACTGTTGTTGGACCATTAATGCAGTGATGTCATTTTGCTTTTCCATGATATGAATCATATTGCTCTGTTCACCATTGTTTGGAGCAGGCAATGTTGTAGGTACTGTAACATGTGCATCCATAGTCAATGTATTTGACTGTACTGTCACTGGCACTGTGGGGAGAGATTGGGTTTGCGTAATGTCTCCGTCAGCAGTGGCAATCATTTGTGTTTCATGTTGTGTTTTCACCATATATGAGTTCATACCATCTGACGCTCTTGATCGGTGGCTACGCACACCAGATCTACTTGAGGCTCTGAGAATTTTCATTTTTGCCATTGTAGCAGCAAGGTTTCCATCCAGTTCCAGTTGCTCTTTTTTCCTCCTTAGCTGCTCTTCCTGTGCTTCTATGGCATGTTTATCTTTTAGCATTTGTTGTTGCACAATAAGAGCAGCCATTTCAGCCTCAGCCTTGATGCATGCAGATGAGGTGGTGGACAATCTTGAGCATGAAGAATGTGATTTGTGACTCCGGTTTGTAATATTTGACACACTGTCACTTGGATTTATTTCATCCTGCATGTCAGATATTGCGTTATTCTGTTGGGAAGGAATGGCAGGTTGAACATCAGAGTGTGGTATATTTCCCTTTAATTCAACAGGTGCCTCCTCTTCAGTTGGAATGGGAAAGATGACTGATTGTGCAGTTAACACATCTGTAGTCACATTTCTTGCTTGCTGACAGGGTCTTTCAATCTCAGAGAGCCATGTTTGAACATCATCAGTGAAGTCTGTGTTGTGTTTTATTATGCGTCCAAACCATTCATTTTGTGTTACCTTTTCCTCTTTGGGAAGTAAAACCATCACTGACTCATGTGTTGCATTTGCATTGTCATGCAGTTGTATGAGTTCATCCAGTTTGAATTGCACTTTCTTTGCATTTTCATCACATTTCATGAGCCCTTTCATTTCAAGTGAGAGCTCTTTCATTTTTGTCACATTAGATTGACGTTGCTTTTGAAGAGTTTCCATTTTGCAAGCCAGCGCTTTGGCTGTAAGCTTGACCGTTCTCTTCTCCATATTTTCCATTTCATTTGCGTCACTCATTATGCGAACTTTCAATTTTCACAATTCATCAAAGCACAGAGCAACAGACACAATGCAATCCGCAATGACATTGATTCAGCCAATATGCGATTTCCACACAACAGCACAGCACAGCACAGCGGCGGCCTCAGCCCACCACGCGGTCAAATCAGCCCAAACAATTGCCGATCGCGACAACCAAGCACGCGCAACACAAGCCAAAACAAACAGTCCCCAATGGACAAAACGGCAGCCTTCCAAACTGTGTTCCACTTCAAACAAATACACAGAAGGATCAACAAACATACCGTTTCTGATGGCTGTGATGCACTGCTGTCACTCGCGCGTTACACCCAGGGGTGGACTGGGACAAAAATTCAGCCCTGGCATTTTTGGCCATGGCAGCCCACCATGATTATTTATACGATATGTGGAGGCAGGGGCGTTGCTCCAAATTCTGGGCCCCTATACAAGAAGTCCTGATGGGCCCTCTGAGAGGCGGTCTTACAATGCAAACATGTAAAAGCTATGTTTGTCTATAGTCCAAAACGTATGAGTGACTGGTCCCTCTCTGAGCCAGATAACAACACAATGTTTCTATTGATGAATGACCAAATCATTACGCGTACTTGAACACAACCCCTGGTCTAATGACTCTTAATAATCATGCACACACACAGTGTTTCTCACAGGAATTTGGGAGACTGTGTCGTGGACCCTGGACCTTCTAGGGGGGTCCGGGGGAATGCTCCCCCGGAAGATTTTTTTTCAAATGTTAAAGTAAAATTCATCAATCTGGTGCACTTTGAAGAGAAAACTAAGGATAAATCAACTGTTTCCTATGTAAGCTATTTAGTAGGCTATTATTTGCTGGAATAATGTATAGACACAGATGACCAAAAAGCAGAAAGAAGAAATGTACATGTTTAAAAAATCCAGTCAGCTTCGGGAATTTTTTTCCTTTGTTTGTATTTTTTAATGGCCCAATATAGGCATTTGATCTTCGTAGCCCCGAACAATGTTATTTAAAAAATAACATAAATGTACTGACGAATGAAAGGCCCATGAAATATTTTTTTTCCCTAAATAACGTTTTTCTGGGCCTTCAAAGATCAGGGGCCTATATTGAGCCAGTAAAAAAATAAATAAAAAATAAAAAATATATATATTTTTTTGGGTGCAGCCCCCCTCTGCCTTGGGCCCCCCAAGCCTGTCCGCAGTCCGACGGCCCTGAACGTAACTGACCATCGTCAGATGCTCATAATTACGGAGTAGAAGTTGAATGCATGATAATACAATTTAATGCAGCCTCTGAATGGGCGGCCCTCTGCTGTGTGTATGTTTGGGCCAGGCCCAGCCTAGAACCAATCATAATGAGTAATGGCCTGGGACAAAGTTCTATTTAACTTTCAGGTGAAGTTGACAGCCTGCACGCACAATTATATGTCCATGGCACTCCCGAGAGGGAAGGGCCCTCGGCCCGGCCAAGTCACACAGCCGAGGGTCCATTTTAAAAAAAAAAAAAAAAAAAAAAAAAAAAGATTTTTAATTTTTTATTTTTTATTTTTTTTTTAATAAATGGACCCGGCCCGGCCCAAAATGCCTGCCGGCCCACCGGGACGATGCCCGGTATGCCAGATGGCCAGTCCACCCCTGGTTACACCGCTGCTGCTGTCAATTGTGTGTCTCTGATCCAAGGCGTCCGTGGAAAAGAGTCCAATGTTGCTTAGTTCGTTCACTCCAAAACATCGAGATCCAAGCGGTAAGAGCAACGTTGAATCCCGTCCATGCCGTGGTGTTTTTGGATTGAGTTTTCTGTTTACTAATTGTAGCGACTGCTCTCCAATAAAGGCCGCTAAGAGGCTTAATGGGCTCCAGGCAGTTACGCGTCCAAACAAATCTCCAACTCCGGTGATGAGTATAGTTTAAAGAGTTTAATAAATGAAAGGCAGAATTACAACGGATGAATGAGAACATGTAGATGGTGTTGAAAATAAACAAATAAAATATAAACTGCTGTAATTGAAGGTTATTTGACGTTGTTGACGATAAGTTGACGGTAAACAGAAAATAAAACAGGTGCGCCACTAACCCCCTTTGTATCCTAACCCCCGCCCGCCACAAGTGCCCCGGTATATAAACCACACCCACACCCACATGTGTCAATCAAAACGGAAGTGTTTGTAACTTTTCAAAATAAACAATTTTGGCCCCTACAGGATATATGATAATTGCAACAGACACCGTGTGAAGAGTTGACATGAGGGGAAAAAAAAAATCACGTCAGCACTACCGCATTGCATTTTCGAACGATAGCATGAATGCTAATAATAGGCACGAGCAATTAAATCAGTACTCACTCAGGTAGTTGAAGGGAAGCGGGAGGTAATGGAAGTCCAATAGAAGTAACAGCTGCGACAAGCTACGACAGCACACTAGCAACCCAGTAATCCATAGTCCTCTCATTCTCTCTCTCTCTCTCTCTCTCTCTCTCTCTCTCTCTCTCTCTCTCTCTCTCTCTCTCAGCCACAAATGTTTGTTTTTACAGTCCTGTGTTCATCATCTGTGTTTTAGACCTCTTGTTTTATAATCTAAGTATCTTTAAGAACACTAATCACGTTTTGTGGCGACTCAGTAATGAAACTGAAAGTAGATATAATATCGCTAATAAATAAAAAAAACGGTCAAAACAGCGTCCAAATGAGCTAAAATAGACAGTTACATGGCACACTTATTTTTAGTTAAGCTCTAACTGATTATTAATTTATTTTTTCACACGTTTACATGTTTTGAGGCGGAGGATACCTCCGACGCTCTCTGTCCGGCTCATCAGCACTCAGCTGTCAGATGAGCTGGACGAGCGGCAGTGTGTGGAACACAGCATTCAGTTTTGATCTCTCTCCACTATCAGACTGGCATCACTCATTTCACTTAGTAACTCTAATGTTATTAGGTATTTTTCTTCATCTCTTATCTATTCTGCACATACAGTTGTCAGATGGCGGACCCCAAACAATGTCGTTGCCTAGCAACTTGCTCGAAAATATTTAATTTTCCCGTGCGGGTAGATTTGACCCAGTGCATTGTGGGGCGGTTGAGTAGGAAAAGTATCCAATCGATCCATACCCAAAATCTTCCCGGAAGTTAGTACTCATCCGGGAATTTCTCGCATACCCAAACTCGCATACCCAACCGTCACATACTCAAATTGAAGTCTAAATGAGTATGAGTAGGACGTTAGTGTGGCTTTCCGAACACAGCCTATATGTATTTCAAAAGGGTGTAGGATATTGTACCGCTGTATAAATATTTGCATTGTATATTGTGTATGTTTTGTTGATTTTGCTTTGCATTTTTTTGACTCAACATCAGTATTAGTTACTATAAGGATAAAATTAAAAAATTTTAATAAATCTCTTTGAAGACTTTTCTGTTTCCCTTTTAACCTGTAATTTGTTGTAATTATTAGCCTATTGATCATTGTTATTTAATCTTTTTAATTCTCTTGTTTTTGTCTTTTAAATGCAGTGAATGAAAAGTAAAATATTTCTAGTGATGCGAGATTGAAGAAAAACGTCTCTGAACTGCTATCAGTACATGAGCAATATAATTTTTTTCAGGTAATTTGTCTGCCTGTATCTGTTCTTTGTTTATATTATCTCTTGCTCTCATGCAGCATGCTGTTTGTTCAGACAGACAGCAGGGGGCATCACGGGACGCTTCACTCTGTTGGTCGGATGGAGATTTTCCCTCTAAAGTGACTTCTAGTCCTTCAATTAAAAGTAAATAACACAAAGCTTTCATAGAAAAACAGAAGTGCGTGCAGAACTTTGTGTCCAAACTTTAGCGTCCATTAATATATTCATCTAAGTGCTGCGTGCCTCGTCGTCTGTTTGTCTGCATGTACACTAAAGGCAGGAAGCCAACATGACACATTCAAGTGCATCAGGAAAAAGCGATGCTGAATTTACTGCTGAACTCCGTTCCAAAAGACAAATGTGATAGTATCAATCTGACACATCTACACGTACAGATGAATAAACAAAGAAGGTGTGTGAAGCAGGAATACGTTGGTAGCTTAATTTAACTTGCTTTATTTAAATAAAAGGAAAACTGAGAGAAGGACAGATAAGTAAAACGAGGAGGAGCTTCTACAACAGGCTGCTGCATGCATGGTCACTCACTAACTCTTCTTCACAGAAACCCACGTTAGTGCCTTGATTCTCTGCCAGACTTAACAGTTGGTTAAACAGGCCTGTACAGGTACAGAGTTCCTCTTCAGTGCAATAAAGTAAATATGTTTTTATGCACAGCAGTCTCATTAGGAACCAGACTTCATGGATTATCAGTATGTTTAGGCCACACAGTAGCACCTTTTTCTATTTGACCTAATTTCACATTGTATTTTGTATATATTATATTTATCTATTGTGTCTTAGGGTTCAAAATCTTTTGGTCAGAATCAGAATCAGAAAATATGCTTCTGCAGTTTTTGTTTTCAACAGAAATAACACACAAGTCTGAGCTGCTTGAACACATGAGGATATGTCACAACAAGGGACTGGGTTCAAAATCTTTTGGTCAGAATCAGAAAAGATTTTATTGACAAAAAGGGTTTTACACCAACAAGGAGGTGTCTTGTTGAACAAGGTGCATGATACACTGAGACAATAAACAATGAACAAACAGTGTCAAGGTAGCATTTCACAAAGGGGAAAATCATTGGTAATGTCACGGCATCCAAGTCGAGTGATGCCTCTGGGGCCAAAAAGGGAAAAATATATAGCCATAACACAAGAATCTACTGACATCAGTTACATCATACATTTTTTCTTTCTTTTTTCAAAAAAAACTTTTTAAAGTGTCTCTTCATCAGTCCATAAGCCATGAAAAAGGCAAAATAAGGTCTTCATTCTTCAAAAGGCAAAAAAGTGACGGTGGTGTATGCAAGGGTGTCAAAATTCAAAAAGGGGAAAAGGTGTAATGCAAGGGGATATGTGCGTTCTGAGAAATGTAGTGTATGCAAGCATCTTTGTGTGTATCCATCAGTGCACTGGACATGGATGCTTCTGTGAGTTGCATCCTAGCTGGTTGCTCTTTTTGACATTTTATTTTCCTTCATTTGTTTTACTCATATGAAGCACTTCATTCTTTTTTCAACTTTGGCATAAACAGTGAGTGCTTCCAACGAAAGGCCCGGCGAGGCTTCACCGCACGCCAGCGGTCTATTGTTCAGCTCGGTACTCACATTTTACATTCATCAGCCGAGAGTCCTTTAGCGCTGCAAACGTGTCCAATCCAGTTTTCAGTCAGTCCAGAATCGAGATAATTTGTTAATGTCACGGCATCCAAGTCGACTTGGATGCCGTGACATTAAGTAAAAATTATATATATTCACAGCGTCTGCACCAGACTGACACCAGCTGCCATTCTCCAGTGAATTTGCAGGTTGCACAAAACACTATCGCCATCTTATCACTCAATTAACATTTAACATTATAAATAAACATTACCAACAATTAATACAGACTTATTTAACTTGAGGTAAAGGATGGCTGTAACAGGTATGCTCTGGTGAACCAGACCGTCATGGTCCAGAGCCTTTAACGCCAGATTTAAAAGAATCCACTAATCGGTGTAAAGAGGATCAGTGACATTTCAGATGAGCTGATTGCCTGCCGCTTTATCAACAACAGACTGCTCTGACATCTCGTCAATTTCCGGGAGCATTAAACGGCTTTATCAGCAACAGACAGTTCTGAATTTCTTCTGTGAAGAAAAAAAACAACAAACAACGATAAACAGGCCAGTGCAAAACCTCCTGCTACTGCCAGTCCAATCCACAGCCGCATGGGGCCTTCACTCTTGAAACCTGAAAATCAAAAACACACAGTCAGGAAACAGCTTCTCTTCATGTTTGACTCTCAGGAATCAACAGACAACAGCAGCTCACCTAGGTCAATAACCTTCAGTCTGATTCTTCTGAGTGGCGGACCGCCGATGAGGCTTCTCTTTTTAAGTCTTGAACCGACTCCTGCCACTCGGCACTCGTACGTTCCACTGTCTGTGATTCTCGAGTCCCTCAGAACCAAAGATATGTTTCCATCCTTCAGTCCTTTGTCCGCCAGCTGCACCCGTCCCTCGAAGGATGAGTGCTGGTGGGTTGGATCTGTATGTCCGTCTCTGTAGAAGAGGACATATTCTCGATGTACCAGGTCATCTCTGGTCCACTCCACAGCTCTGATGAAGGCATAATCAGTCTCACATTGCAGAGTGGCATGTTGTCCAATTGCCACTTCTACCAAGGGTGGGTCTAAAAAAACATAAGAAATACATTTTAAAAGGAAACAACAGTGAACACCACATCGGTTTAGACACAAAAAAAGACACTATATCATTTACATGAAAACAGCAAACGCAGGCATGAAACCGCAAAGTTCTGAGATCAACTCCCAGGGAGGAAACTTTGGAAAACACAACTGTTTCTTGTAAACTGCGAAACCATTTTCCCTGGTAACGCTGACGTCACGGCTCCACTTCACACATGGATAGTCTATAACATTTGCTGTCAAAATACCCACACGTGAGTTATAAAGTTAGAAGACAACATGCACGGTGTCTCCGCGGCACCATCAGTGTGATCAGCGGAGAGTGTCGTGCAGGGCTCAAATATAACACTCGCCAATTTAATCTAAGCGATTAGTAAGTTATTGAGACCACCCGCCACTTTGGCTGGGGAAAGATTTGTGCTCTGCCGGTTTTTCTAGCAAAATAAACTTGTGTCACCACCTGTAATGCCAGGGACACGGCTCTCTCTACCTTAAAAAACACTATCTATAGATCAGCGTGCAGCGGTTAAGTTACTGTTCAACAAACAGAGCATTAAGCATTCACAGTAAAAGCATTTCACTGGCTAAATATTAATAGCATCTCACTGGACAAAAGTGAGTTGACTTTTATTTTGAAGTACGCCTAACAGGAAGATAGCCGCTCACAAAGCCCCCCCTTCACTATCAGCATGTGTTCTGTTTTCACGAGTTCAATGCGGTGAAATAAGAGGACAGAAAGCTTGTCATTTACAATACTTGTAACCCCAAGCTTACACCAACCGCTTTATGAACGTTAGTGGCATTAATTTTTCGTTACAGTAAGGTTTTATGCATCAAATTGTACCAGAAGAGCTATCTACTAGGCTGTGTCACTGTGTCACCGCTTACTATTGGCTTGGCATGGCTGCTACACTGCTACTACAGCGATTTCGTCCCGTTTTCTCTGAAAACATGTGCACGAGTGAAGTTCTCAAATCAATTGCATCTGCACGTGTTAACTTTTGAAACTAAAAACGGGAAAACTGTCACGTTCTCACCGTGTAAAGGGCCTCTTAGTTACATTTATTTCCAACCACCAAAAATAAGCAATGAACATTTACTTGAGCATTTCATATATCACATTTATCTATACCTATAGATATCTATCTATAAGATATACTTATATCTTTGGTTAAAATGTTTATTTCTAACATGAATCACAAAACAACGATCATATTTACCAGAAGTCGCTTGAGAAAGGAGAATCAACAGAAGAGAAAATGTGTGAGTCCCCATTTTGAACCTCGCCACCTGCTCGACTGTAAGAACTTGTTTTTACCTGTTTGAGCATGAGGGCGTAGTTAAAAAATGATAAGTTTTAAAGTCATTGCGCTCTTCATGGACTTTGTCAGACCTTGGATACCTATAACATTGTTAGTGTGGCAACAGAAATGAACAAATAAAATAAAATTACAATGCTTTAATGATGGTGTTGAGAGACAGAGATGAAATGTGTCAGAGAGGGGAATGACATGCAGAGAACGACTCGGGCTGGATTCTAACCCGGGTCTGCTGTGAAGAGGACTGAGACTCTGGGGGGGGAGGGGGGGGGGGGGGGGGGGGGGGGCAGGTCGTTCTAAAAACTACGACTACTTTGGGGTGACTGTGGCTCAGTTGGTAGAGCAGGTCGGCCAATGATCGAGGGGTTGGCGGTTCGATTCCCACCCTGCTGCTTGTGTCATGCTCGTTGTGTCCTTGGGCAAGACACTTCACCCATCTTGCCTTGTGTGAATGTAGTGGTCTGAGGGCCCGTAGGTGCGAAATGGCAGCCACGCTTCCACCACCTGTGTGACTGTGTGTGAATGAATGGAACCTGGAACCCTGTAAAGCGCTTTGAGTGCCTAGAAAAGTGCTATATAAATCCAATCCATTATTATTATTATTATTACACTACAGGTGGACACATTACAGTTAATCCGCATTAAAACCAACATTACGTTCATACAACATTATCACCTTCATAAAAGGTGCATCTACTTTAGCTGGCTAAAGCTGTCTGTACAAGTCTGTATCAACACGTCTGTATGGCTGGTAACCCTGACACTGGTTAGAAAATGCTGATCTGTTGCACTGACAGGGTGTCTGAATGTATCATTGATTGTGGTTATGTTTTTTTTGTGTCTGTTTTTAAATGACGACTGGTTGACTCAAACTGAATTGCCCTACTGTGCTAAATAAAGTTGTTTGAATTCAATTGAAAACACTGGATTTAGAGAAACACAAGCTGATGGCAACAAACACTCAGTTGTATCTGAAATAGTACAAGTATAAATAGTTATCCAACCTAGTTTTCAATGTCATATAAACAGTACATCAAGTCAACATGGACTATTCACCTCCCTGCTATGAGATCTTATGAACCATTCTACAGTCAACATTGCCCTCTGCTGGGTAGAGCTGATTCTGTGTCTGTTCACCAACATGTGTTTCTGTCTGGGACGACACTGAGCATGTGCAGCTGCTTCATGATGCACTTTGCACCAAACTTGCCTCCTGCAGGCACTATAATACTGCTGATAATATCTATGTAGAAACTAGTCGCCACCTACAACATTCTTTCAATGGCAGCAGGATTTCGGTTATTTATTAAAAGACAGAAAGTTCCTTGCAGGTGCCGGCAGGAAGGAACAAGAAACATAATGATGACAAAGTAGGAATTTACAGGGAACAAAGAAATTAATCCAGAGAGGAAGGAGGTGGGATGTGCTGGTCATGGTAAAACCATCGAATATTAGTGGAATTTTACATATTTTCCTGAATTTCAGAATTAGTCCATGAGTTGTTTGTAGACGTCATAGGTTTATGTGTATATGTCTATTCAAGAGCCTGACCAATACATTGGTTTTACCTGTTTGTATGTAACCCACTCTGAGTAAACTGCTCTAGGTTCCTAAAGAGTGATATAACCTGTAACCACAAAAAAAATACCATGCAAGGTAAGTTGCAAGCAGTAACTTTTATTGCTTAATGGGCCATTAGGTGTGTTTCACAGTATAATGTGGTAACACAAATTAGGGCTGGCCCGAATTATTCGAATATTCGAATATTCGTTCGGAAAATTAGTATTCGGAGCTTAAATTAGTATTCGGAGCTTCGTTTTTTTTTTTATAATTTTTTTTTTTTTTTTTTATAATTAATTTTTTTTTTCAAAAAAATGTTTTGCAAGAAGCTAGTACTGCAATATAATGTCATCAAATAATTTTATATTTGGATATAAAAGTTAGTAATATTGTAGTAGTAGTAGTAGTATTGCTCATTTAGGAGGATATTACATCACTAAGTGTCATAGCGCATCCATTACTTCACCTCCGAGCGCGTAAATCTTCAACAAAATATGCAGATACTGTCAAAATCGGTTCCAGGGAGTATATAGGGATATAACGTTTAAAAAAAAAAAAAAAAAAAAAAATCTTTTTAATTTTTTTTTTTTTTTTTATGTATTTTTTGATGGTGTGTTTTTCTGGAACGAATATTCGAATATTCGCTCGGAAAAACCAACGAATATTCGAAGCCTGAAAAATGGTATTCGGGCCAGCCCTAAACACAATAAGCAGAAAAGTCCATTTCCTGCTACCTGCGTGAGAGAAAACCACACTGATGCACAGAGAGGAAGGAGGTGGGTTTTAGTTGGTGTGAGACCCTTGTAATGTTAATGTGCTGGTCTCAGATGGTCTCAGACTCTCAGATGACAAGGATCTAAAATGGAGGAATCTTTGTTACAGTGGATGCTAGGTGAGTACAACTTTCCATGTATTTGTTTCCACATTTATTCAATGATTCGGTTTAAAACAATGTCTGGTGTTTTTGTGCAGCAAACAGAGTGAATGTACAAGAGGTCAGATATGTATTAGCCAAGAGAGAATAAATGAATTGATCTCTTGCGGAGTAATAACAAAGTGCACACTAACACATAAAGGCAACTATTAGTATCTTTAAAGATGAGCTAGTTGGACCTTTTCGGGTTGAAGATGGCCTCAAAATCAACTCCCAAACCTACTGCCAGTTTTTAGAAGATACCTTCTTCAAACAGTGTTACAGGAAAAAGTCTGCATCTTTCAAGAAGACCATGATTTTTATGCAGGACAATGCTCCATCACATGCATCGAAGTACTCAATTGCATGGCTAGCCAGTAAAGGCCTTAAGGATGAAAAAATAATGACATGGCCCCCTTCCTCACCTGACTTAAACCCTATTGAGAACCTGTGGGCCCTGCTTAAACGGGATATTTGTGAAGGAAATCAGTACACCTCTCGGAACAGTGTCTGGGAGGCTGTGGTTGCTGCTGAACAAAAAGTTGATCGTCAACAGATCAAGAAACTGACAGACTCCATGAATGGAAGGCTTGTGACAGTTATTGAAAAGAAGGGTGGCTATATTGGTCACTGATTTGTTTTTTTGACATGTCGGAAATTTTTATTTGTAAGTTGAGTTGTTTTATTATTCTCACTTTAACAGATGAAAATAAACAAGTGAGATGGGAATATTTTCGTTTTTTTATTTAGTTGCAGAATAATTCTGCATACTAATAGTTGCCTAATAATAGCAAAACATATATATATATTCTCGTAAGAAAGACAAAACCTCACTTTTACTTTCGTAAACATTCAGGTTTAGGTTCATTAACATTTTGGATTGACCGAGAGCACTGTAGTTGTTCAATAATAAAATTAATCCTCAAAAATACAACTTGCCTAACAATTTTGCACACAGTGTATATACTTTATAATGATTCCTCACAATATCTCATTCCTTTCAGATACATTTCCTCATGTTTCTGCGCTTGTAACATTGGCAGCCATTTTGAAAAGAGAGTGAAAATATGCATGTTAAAGCTGAAACCAACCGAGTGTCATTTCTCTTTAGTTTCGATGTTACTGCTGTGCTGCTCCACAACCCACGGTAAGTCAACACACATTGACCAGATCTGGTGTATGTTATTATTGTAATATGAGGAATGTGGACAAAATAAGTCTTGTCAAAAATGCTAATTATCTCTTACCACATCTTACGGTTCACATTCACATCCTTATAATGTACATTTTCAATTTATTTTCTTCAGCCTACTGCATAGTGCACATATTGTAAATAATGTTCTATATTGCACATCTCAATTTATTTACTTATATATATATATATATTTATATATAGTACCGCGCTGATCTGCTTGTATCCCTGGTTTCACTTCAGAGGTGTCGGCCAGAACACCACTTATGGCCAAAAACGTCAGACTAATCATGAGACGAGGAGAGTAGGAGTATGGTTTATCCGCTCTTTATTTTCCTTCTTTCACAGACACAGCAGCATAGATCGCAGGAAAAGAAACAAAGGCTTAAACTCCGCTCATGCGGAGACGTTACAACAGCTGTTGCGACCCGCGAATCGTGGCCGTTAATAACATGCATAAACTATAACTTATAACAGCGATCGGGACTGCATGTAGGCCACTTACTCATACACGGGTTATTCACATAAACTCAAATAAACACGTTTCACATGTGGAAAGATCGATTACTGCCGCAACATGCACGCTCACACATCTGACCAAGGGAGAAGAGAAAGGAATCTTACTAAACAGACTCTCCGGCCGACTGACGTCACGGCCCTAACTGACAGTTAACCACACTGAATAAAACACATCTTAACACACTGTAAGAAATATCAAACACTAACTTGTGAACTTTGGGGCCTTTTCTACACACACACACACACACACACACACACACACACACACACACACACACACACACACAAACTGCAATCAGGTTCTATTCAGGAATGCAAAACCATGGATTCACCAAATACATGCCATTATAAAGCCTATGCTATATTTGCTCAAATACATAGGAATAGAGACAGCCAAATGGAAGTATGGTGTGGTAGCATTATGTTTTAGTTGATTATAATTTATTTGCAGTATTTACACCATAATTTGGATTTTCAATGAATAAAAAACTACATTTAACTGTATATATTCACCTTCTGTCCTTTATCTTTTCATTCATATAACAATATACAGAAAAAATTGTAATTTTTGGGCCTATTTCGAATGGTAGAATTAATCGTGATTAATCCACAGAATCCTGTGATTAATCTCATTAAAGATTTTAATCGTTTGACAGCCCTAATATATATATATATATATTTTTTTTTTCATTATTTTTATTGGATGTAAAGAGTTATTCAGAACCTATTTCACCCATGTGAAAAAGTATTTGCCCCCTAAACCTAATAACTGGTTGTGCCACCCTTGGCCGCAACAACTGCAACCAAACGTTTGCAATAACTGGCAATTAGTCTTTTACATCGCTCTGGTGAAATTTTGTCCCACTCTTCTTTGCAGAATTGTTTTAATTTGGCCATGTTGGAGGGTTTTCGAGCATGAACTGCCTGTTTGAGGTCACGCCACAGCATCTCAATCGGATTTAAGTCCGGACTTTGACTAGGCCACTCCAAAACT
The DNA here is from genome assembly GCF_949987685.1 of Ammodytes marinus. NCBI lineage: Eukaryota > Metazoa > Chordata > Actinopteri > Uranoscopiformes > Ammodytidae > Ammodytes > Ammodytes marinus. Next base: position 32,949,099 of record NC_137213.1, on the reverse strand, counting down.
TTAATTTTGTTTTTTCTGAGCCTTTCAGAGGTGGACTTGCTGGTGTGTTTGGGATCATTGTCCTGCTGTATCAGCCAAGTGCGCTTGAGCTTGAGGTGACGAACTGATGGCCGGACATTCTCCTTCAGGATGTTCTGGTAGAGAGCAGAATTCATAGTTCCATCAATTATGGCAAGTTGTCCAGGTCCTGAAGCAGCAGAGCAGCCCCAGACCATCACACCACCACCACCATGTTTGGCTGTTGGTATGATGTTCTTATGGTGGAATGCTGTGTTAGCTTTACGCCAGATGTAACGGGAACCACAGGTTCCAAAAAGCTCCACTTTTGACTCGTCAGTCCATAGCATATTTTCCCAAAAGTCTTGGGGATCATCAAGATGTTTTTTGGCAAATGTGAGACGAGCCTTTGTGTTCTTTTTGGTCAGCAGAGGCTTTCTCCTTGGAACTCTCCCATGGATCCCATTTTTGCCAAGTGTCTTTCTTATGGTGGAATCATGAACATTGACCTTAACTGAGGCAAGTGAGGCCTGCAGTTCTTTATTTGTTAGTTTGGGTTCTTTTCTTAGCTCCTGGATGAGTCGTCGATGAGCTCTTGGAGGTATTTTGGTAGGCAGCCACTCCTGGGAAGGTTCACCACTGTTCCAAGTTGTCTCCATTTGATGATAATGGCTCTCACTATGGTTCGCTGGAGTCCCAAAGCCTTAGAAATGGATTTGTAATCCTTTCTAGACTTATAGATAACAATGACTTTGTTTCTCATCTGTTCTTGAATTTATTTTGATCGTGGCATTGTGTGCTGCTTTTTGAGATCTTTTAGTCAACTTCTGTGTCAGACAGGTTCTATTTGAGTGATTTCTAGATTATACAGGTCTGGCAGTAATCAGGCCTGGGTGTGGTCACTAAATTGAACTCACCTTTCCAAAATATGTGGTCAATCGATTGATTTATTAAGGGGGACCAAATACTTTTTCACATAGGGCCAGGTAAGTTTGGATAGATTTTTACACTTAATAAATGAAATCATCATTTACAAACTGCATTTTGTATGTACTCAGGTTATGTTTGATTCAAATAAAAATGTGTTTGATGATCTGAAACATTTAAGTGTGAGAAATATGAAAAAATATAGGAAATATATATATGTATTATTATTTTATTTTTTGCCTTACCTTTTGCACTATTTAGATTTCATTTATTCTAAATATTAGGTAATTTCGATTCCTGTGTGTGTGTGGAACATATTTTGAAATTGACATATAAAGCAACTTTAACATTCCTCCAGCCTCTCTGACTGTGAGTCCCAGCAGCTCTCAGATGTTTGAAGGAGAATTTGTCTCTCTGAGCTGTGAGGGTGAAAGCTCTGATGGATGGACACTGAGGAGGAACACAAGCAGAGAGACCAGGAGTGAGTGTGGATCTCACTGGGGAAAATCAGCTGGTTCTTCCTGTAACATCAGCTTCATCATCACATGGGACAGTGGAATTTACTGGTGTGAGTCCAGAGAAGGAGCGACCAGTAACCCCATCAACATCACTGTCACTGGTAAGATCAGACTGTGGAGTTGGTGTTTTTTTTTTTTAAACCTTTTATTTTTACAGGTAAATCCCATTTAGACCGGAGACTATTTTTCAAGGGAGACCTGTTCCCATTAACACACATTCATACACCCATAGTAGGCTAACTTTCAGGAGCAATTTAAGGTTCAGTGTCTCTTTGACCAGGGACACTTGGACATGTGGCGGGGAGACGGGGATCCAACCACCGACCCTGTAGTTGGGGGTCGACCACCCTATTGATGAAGCTGAGAGTAAATGGATGAAATGCTGGAAGTGTGTCTCTGTGTGCAGATGGACCAGTGATCCTGCAGAGTCCTGTCCTCCCTGTGATGGAGGGAGGGGATGTCACTCTGCTCTGTGAAACAAAGACCCCTCCCTCCAGCCTCCCAGCTGCTTTCTATAAAGATGGCTCCCTCATCACGACTGAGCCTGCAGGCCACATGACCCTCCGCCATGTTTCCAGGTCTGATGAATCTATCTATCTATCTATCTATCTATCTATCTATCTATCTATCTATCTATCTATCTATCTATTCATACTCCGCCAACACAAAAGTTATACTACAAGTGTCAAATTACTAGTCAGGAGTGAAAAAGTCATACATATTTGTCTGTACACACAGTCAATTTGACCGCCATGTTTCCAGGTCTGATGAAGGCTTCTACAAGTGTAACATCAACAGTCGTGGAGAGTCTCCAGAAAGCTGGATCTCTGTCAGAGGTGAGGAGTACAAAGATGATTTTAGAAATAACTTATTTTCTTTTCTACATTGACTTCCAACATTAACCAAACACGTGATCTTTTCACCACAACCTAAAAGGTAGTGAATGTTTTATTAATTTATATTATTCATTTCAGAGAAACCCACCACTACAACAGATCCCCCCTCCTCACCCACACCCACAGGTAAGGAGGTTTCACTTTGTCTTAAGGACTCATTTCACCCAGATATTCGCCGGGCTGTGGTGAAGTGTGTAGGGCGGTCGACCCTCAACTGCAGGGTCGATGGTTCGATCCCCCGTCTCCCCACCACATGTCCAAGTGTCCCTGGGCAAAGAGACACCGAACCCCAAATGTCTCCTGATAGTTAGCTTGCACCCTGCGTGGTAGCTGCTGCTATCGGTGTATGAATGTGTGTCTGAATGTGTTGTAAGTCGCTTTGCATAAAAGCATCTGATAAATTACAAGTACTCTACTATGTTCATCTCTCCACAGGTAAACCTACAACCACAGCCACGCCCCCAGACTCAACCCGGTTCCAGCTTGTGTTCAGACTGCTCTGCCACCTGGTGGTCTTCTGTCCGTACTGCATCTCCACCGTCCTCATGGTGTCTTTATACAGACAGAGGCACACAGGTAACAACCTTACACACTCTCGTCTGTCTGTCTGTCTGTCTGTCACGGATATCCATCTATCTGGTGTTGATGACTGTCATTTCATAATTTCACAGTTGATGAATTATCTACATTTTTCTCTGACTGTAGGGAATGACCTTTCCGTCTCCATAGCGACGACCCCGCCCACCCAGGCTGATCAGGGATTGGACGAGGACTACGATGATGTCATGACTGCTGTCACCACGGAGCATCACTTCTGATCCGATCAATGTGTTTGATGTGTTGTCGTTTTCTGATGTAGCTAAAATGTCATCAGTGCATAACACTTTTTGTTTGCGTGGTAAGAATAGACAGGGGTTGACAGTAAGGTTTCAAATGCCCATAGGGCAAGTACAGGTCATGTTTTACTTGCCCGAATGTTATGTTCACTTTCCCAAAAAAAACTTAACTGTTAAACAATGATAAATACAGTATAGGCTAATAAAATTATACGTTTTAGCAAACCGTATCTCTTACATGCAAACACTGCTTACTAGTCTCATCCTGACCACATAAAACGAACAACAATTCATATAAGCCTATATATCATGACATCACACAACACCATGTTAAAGCTATTGCCCAGTTACACTGTAAGTAGGGAGAGGGATCATTAATTTCTATTCATATTGATACCATTATAAAGACTCCACAATCCAAATCTTTATCGATACTTTTCTATTATTTTGTTTAAAGAGAACTGGTATTATTGCTTTAATTGCTTATAAGATGAGCAGAGCTCAGGATAGGACTTTAAGCAGGTCATAATTCCATATTTAGGCCTACTATTTAGATTATATTGCTGGGAAAACAAGTTTTTTACCCAAACTGTAGGCTATTATTCAAGCTTCCCGCGAAAAACAAAAATTTCTTATTTTCTTGATGTTACATTTGAACACATCATGATGTCATTTTATTGACCTTTGCCTAATAATTATTTTACTGAGCCGACCTGAACACATCACATTTGAACCGTTTGCGTTTTTTTTTAGCCAACTAGGTCTTATCCTGCAGATTTTAATATGGATTTAAAAACTATCCGGTTTTTTAACTGGGAGACTTGCTACAGAGTCTCTCGTTTGTTGATCACCGCTGCATTGAATGAATGATGAGACAGTGGCGAGCCCGTCTGCAGCGGCTCAGCAGACAAGAGTTTTTTTTTGTTTTTTTTGGGAGACGGAGCGGGTTGAAGGAGTTTCTTCAAGACAGTCGAAGGTAGAACACTTTTACAGTCCATGATGCGGTCCAGTGATGGAATAATACGCTGAAGTAGGCCTAATTAGATGAAGATGACCCTACTCGATATTTAAAATTACATAATGTGACCTAGCCTACTGGACTCCATAGCGTCTTTGAGTGACCTACAAAAAAGCGCTATATAAAACCTATCAATTATTATTATTAAGCTCGCCGGCTTTCGGAACGTAGACAGTGAAACTGTGTGTGTGTGTGTGTGTGTGTGTGTGAGAGAGAGAGATAGAGAGATCGAGTGCGAAAGAGCGACCGTGATGCTGCTGGCTGCCGCGCGCAGCTGCTCAATTGCTAATATAGCCGATCTATTTTGTGTGAGTTAGCGGTGATGGTCTAAAATCCCTGCCACAAGCGGCGTGCATCTTTGTCGCTTGTGAAGTGGCTGTCTAGTTTGCGTGTGTTAGCCATGGTTTCTGATTGGCCCGAGTCTTGATGGTTTTGGCCACTGTCACGTCATCTGTGCATTTGTTATTGTAACCGATGACGGACTCAGTGTATTCCTGTAGGTCAGTAACATTGCCATGTGTTGCTGCCTCTCTGAAAATGCCCCACTGTGTGGTCTCAAAACAGTCCTGTAGTGCTGGAGTAGCTTCCTGTGGCCACATCCTGACTTCTCTGACCACCGGCCTGTCCCGCTTTACCCTGGGCCTGTATGCTGGTATGAGCATAACAGCATTGTGGTCAGAGTTGCCAACATGTGGGAGTGGTGCTGCCTTGTATGCGTTTTTTACATTGGTGTAGACTAGGTCTAATGTGTTCATCCCCCTAGTTGCAATATTAACTTGCTGGTAGAATTTAGGCAACACTGATTTAAGACTTGCCTGGTTGAAGTCTCCGGCTGTGATGAAGAGGGCATCCGGATGGACCAGCTGCTGCTCGCTGATGTTGTTATAGAGCTCTGCCATGGCCATCTTCACGTTGGCGCTTGGAGGCACATACACAGCTGTTATGATGACTGCCGTCAGCTCCCGTGGCATGTAAAAGGGTCGGCATTTTACAGTCATCAGCTCTGCATGTGGTGAGCAGTGAGTGGAAACCACGGCTGTATCCTGGCACCACGATTTGTTGATATACACCGCTAGGCCGCCGCCCCTTACTTTGCCGGCTAGCGGTAGTCCAACTTGTTGTCGAGCGAGCGAACGTTTGCCAGGATGATAGTAGGCACTGCCGGCTTGTGTGGACTAGCGGTTAGCCCAGCCTGAACTCCTCCTCGCTTGCCCCATTTCCGCGTCTTGTCGCACCGCTCGCGGTGTTTCCTCACCGGTGCTTCATGGGTTTCCCATGAACAACTCTGCATAGAATCCCAAGCTCGCCCAGCACTCTCAGCAAACGTTCATCATGGCAAGCTTTGCTATGGATGTCCAAAAGAAACTGACACTCATACACACACACACTTCTTTCAGGCACTCTCCATTTACACCATTCGCTCCGGTAACACACGGTAACACTGCGTAGTCGCTAGGAGAGGCCGCCGCAAGCATCAGTCGCGCCGCCATCAGACCGGCCCCCCCCCCCCCCCTCCCCTCGTGCCTCAATGGTTGAAAAAGCACGCTAAGGTGCCCTCAAGAGTGGTGTAAACGAGAGGAAATGCCTTATTGACTGCCCTTTTGGAAAACATGATTGGGTGCCCTCTAGGGCGCCCCTTCATACAATAAATTATGATGATGTGCCCTCTAGAACAAGAAAATTCAATGACGTGCCTTAATGAGTGCCCTTCTATCTTCCTTTTAGTGCCCTTCTAGTGCTCTTCTGCCCTTCTGGTGCCCTTCTAGTGTCCTCCTCCCCGTCTGGTGCCCCCATGGTTGAAAAAGTGTTACCAAAGTGCTCTCTATGGTGGTGAAAACGAGAGAAAGTGCCTTATTGGCTGCCCTTTACACGTGAATAAAAATTATTGAGTACCTTAGGTTGCTCCATACAATAGGCCTAAATGATGAAGATGTGCCCTCAGGAGCAAGAATATGGCAAACCGATTGAAACATGTTGTGGTACTCTAATGAGGTGCAGACGTTCCTCTCTTTGGTAGCCGACGAACGGGGAATGCGAAAGAGGCGTTGCTTTCATGTGGCGTCGCTATGACAAACAGCTACATCGAGTGGTACTTAAATCTCCACTGGATAACGAAGCAAAAAGCGGATTAAGAGTATGTCAGTACCCATAGTGGAAAGGCGCAATTAGATGCCAAGTTATTTTTTGAGCGTTCAAGATCCGGTCCTAATTCAAGTGAAGGTTATGTCATGCAAGAGAGACGATAATAGTCAGCTATCACCTCAACATTAAGGAAAACTTCCTTCAATGTTTCCCTAGCTGGCTGTTAGCGGTCAAAGACTGTATGGTAGCGGCACATTGAATCTTCTCCAGTCAAATTTTTACTTAAATGTTAGTAAAGATGAAAGCAGCAAGGCATCCTCCCTTCTTTGGCTAAAATGTGAAAGTGCACAATGATGTGAACAACTAATTTTGGTGTTCAACATAGTGGCTTCGTTTCTTCTTTCTATTATCTATAACTATTCACGTAGCCTGCTATATTTACAAACTGAGGCAGCTCACGAGGCAGTGATCACGGTGCGTTCTGTCTGCTGTCTGCAGCAGCAGGCTGGGGGCTGCTACTGGCCGTGTGAGAGTAGCCTACTCCCGACAGCACCAGCCGCGATACAGACGTTATACAGTCTTTGGGCCGGTGTAGTAAGTTGCGTTGCTGTGCCGCTGTGCACCGCTTAGGTTATGAGCCCTGCAGCTCTAGTGTGAGGAGGAGGAGACGGCACGGCAGCGCTCGCTACTCGGCTCTCAGGCGCTCGGTTGTAATGCGACCGCGCGACCTGATATGTGAGATGCTTTTGCGGAAACAGTTATTCCTCAAATGACCAGTAAAAGTAGCAAGATTTATCCCTGGTCGCCTATTTTGACCATTTCATTCGCTCAGGTTACAGCAATCTTTCTGAATAGGTCCATGACAGCAATGCTGTTGTATGCTAACCAATAGCTCTAATCAAAACACAGACATGCCTGCGCGGTGACGTCGCATGACGTGGGCACGTCCTTTTGCGCATGCGCAGGAATCGATCAAAAGAATCGAAATTTTCATTCCTTAACAATTCCTTTGGAATTGAAAGTTTGGAACCGGTTCCGATGCCCATCCCTAAACCTGACAGGAATCATATCACAAAAAACTCTGTAGATTTTCGGGAAACGCTTCCTCTCAAATGGGCGATTCAGCATGCTCTGTCAACACTGCGCTTCGGCCATCTCCGCCCCCTCCTGCAAACCCCACTCCGTTGTTGATTGCTTACCTTCCTTCCGGAAAACATTCAGCAGCGCGCGGGCAGATTTGAGCAGGAAGGTGGGGGCATGGCCGGAGCGCGCCAGCACGTTGCAGCATTACCATACATGGAAAAATCCAGGAATGTGACGACACAATGGCAGGAAATTTGAACCGATTTGACAAGTGAATTCTCGACCGGCTGCCCTAGTGTTTAGCGCTCTGCACAGCCACCCCAGACGGTCAGCAGGGAATACGTCTAAATGCATGTACGTAATTATTTGATACGCTAGTATGGTTAAACATGACTATAAATCATTATAACAATGTTTATAGGTCATAAAAGTCGAAAAAGTATAATAGGTCCACTTTAAGTGCATTCAACAATGAAGCTACAAACTTAGAACAACAATAATCACGTCAGTACTATAGCTGCAAATAAACCAAACTACAAAGTGCCACAAGTAAGTGCTACATGAAGATGTAACAAGTGCCCCGAACGGGGCCTTCACGGCAGCACTTGCTAAGGTTAGGGGATAGGGCCTTCCAGGCAGCGCTGCCTTTGAGGCTCCGTTGGGGGAACAAAACACCATCTAGTTAGAAAAGCCACTGTGTGCGCTGGTCGGGCCCCATGTTGTCCAGAATGTGCCCTTTTTAATTTTTTTGCCCCTGCCCTTCAAACAGTCCGAGTCCGCCACTGGCCCTAGCCACACCATCATGTTCTGATAATGAGTTTAAAATGAATTAAGACATCAAGCTATTTAATAGTTAAATAGTTAGAAATTAATCAAATATTAATAATATTTATATACAATAAAAATTATATTTTATTTATGTGTTTGGTTATTTGCTCTTTGCTGAAGCAGTGAACTAGTTTCTTTGCATGGTCAATAAAATTTGGTCTAATCTGTTGTTTGTATTGTGTGGTTCTGTAGGTTTCACAAAGCTGTCAATGGAACATTTGACATGCTGTGGTGTTTGCTGTGGTGTACTGATTCACACGAGTCTTCTCTGCAGAACACAAAGAACAAACAAATGTAACCGCAACCGCAGCCAACAGTACAGACTTTTTAGTCAGTGTTTGAATGATCTTTTTTTCTTTTGTCAGTGAACTATTGAGATTGTCTAGTTTGTAAAGTGTATTCAATTTTAGTTTAGAAGCATTTTAAACGTCACAGCACTTAAAATAATATTGTTCTCTTTCTATCTCAACACTCAGAAACACAGCTACATTTAAAAGGGCAGGTTAAAAAAAAATCCCAGAAATTAAATACGTTTTTCTCGCATTCGTTAATAGATCTCATCCTAATTTTGCAAAATACACAGTCCTCATCGTGTGTGAAAAATACATTTTAAAGTTTATATGTGCGACAATCAGCCTTCAGTGGTGTGATTTATTTAATTGATCTGACTATAAAGCAGATATACAGTGTGCTCTTCTATAGTGCTACATCTCAGACTGAAAACAACTATTATTATTTCCCTGGCAAGTAGAAGAGTGGCTGCACACATACTTCCATGGAAACATCCTAATTATTTTGGATACTGTCTAAAAGTCAAATCATAGCTCGTGTTTTGTACATCTTTTAAATCTTAACAAACTTGTTCCCATCTTTATACAGTACATACTAGGGTATACTGCATTACTACAGTACCTACGCAGCGCAATCGAAAACTGCTAGGCCAGACCGACCACAGCCATGTTGCAAAGCATGTTCAAGTGACACAGGAGATTCAACACACACACGCTGATATATACAACACACGACTCACAAAAGGACAAATGCACCAGCTACCTAATGATACAGAGAGCGGCATTCAAGTGAACAGCGATTTTTTTTCTCTCTCAACTCAACTGTCCTTTTGCTTTGTTTTTTTTTTGGTCTTGCTCAGATGACAAAGGCAAGTTTTGCATTGATCCATATGCAGCAAAATCTTAACTTTACCCCTCTGGATTAAAACAGTTCTATTAGATTGAATATCTTGCTTGTGAATATATTTGTATTTTTGGAGCATTACGATCACTTTCCTGCTTCTTCCTTTCTGCTTTCTCTCTCCTGTGCTGAATGTTTATTCTCTACACAGCTCTGCCACCTGCTGGTTTTCTGTCTGTACTGCATCTCCACCGTCCTCTTAGTGTCTCTATACTGACACAAGCACACAGGTAACAACCTTACACACACTCATCAATCTGCAGTAACTAAAACAAGGCGCCATTGTTGCCGTTTCTATGATTTCTCTCCCCTTCCCTTCATTCTGCTAACCTGACTGTCCTGCAACACAGAGAATCAACTCCACAGCAGCATCAGACCAAATATTTACTCAGCACATGAGGTAGTGGTTGCCCATTTGCACAATATGACAATAATGATCGGGAATATGGTTAATAAGCTATTATACAACAAACTAATATAGGATGCAGAAATTCAGGTACCCAGCTGCTTGTAAAAAGTAAAATTAGGAGAGACAAACTTTTTGCATGCATGGAAATAACATTGGATTTTTTTTTTAACTGTATGATGCTGAATGTGAAAAATAAATAAGGAATTTTATAAGCCGTTTTATTTTTCATTTCATTTTTTCATTTAACTTTTATTTATCCTCGAGAGACCAATTGAGGGGTGACCCTCATTTTCAATGACGTCGAGTTCAAACAAATTGGCGCTGAATGGCAGCCTCGCTTCTGTCAGTCTGCCCCAGGGCAACTGTGGCTACTATCGTAGTTTACCACCACCGGTATGACTGTGTGTGAACGAGTGGAAGCTGGAACCATGTAAAACGCTTTGGGTGCCTTGAAAAGCGCTATATAAATCCAATCCATTATTATTATTATTATTATTATTATTATTATTATTATTATTATTATTATTATTATTATTATTATTATTATTATTATTATAAGCCGTCCACCATCCAGTGGCGGAGCCAGGAAATTTTCATTGGGGTGGCCAGGATGGGGCCAGTGATAGTTTTTGGGTGGCAAGCACAAGGGCTTCGGTTTTGCTTCAACATAAGTGGGAGTCTGGGGGTACTCCCCCAGAAAAAAATTTACTTCAAACATACCATTTTGTGCATTCTGGTGAATTTTAATGTACTTATTTATGCCTTCTGTAGCCTATTTAATTATTATGGTGGACATGTCTACATTTCTGTTTAGGAAAAGACAACAGGCTCCCAGTGACGTAAATATAATGTTATAAAAAGCAGTAAGGCTCTCAGGCATTCTGTATTGCTTTCAAATATTTACTCTACTGTATTGTTCAAAAAAAAATGTTAGGACACTACTCAAGACACAGCAGCAGTGTGAACTATTATGACACTTTACATTTTGAAATCATAGGGGAATATGTATTAACAATTAGGAGATATATCAATGTTTCAACATCCTAAACTGTTATTTTTACCTCTTTTGGGGGAATAGGGTTGTCTTTCTTACTTTTTGAGGGGGAAAAATGTATCTCTTCTGATTATTGGGGTGGGGGGGACATCCCCTGTGCCCCCTCCCCCCGCCCCAAATCTACGCCTATGGGCAAGCATGTGTCTGTGAGTTGCTGAAAAAAACTGCACCACAGCTGCCACCGAAATGTTCAGACTTCAGAATTTGCATCAAAGCCCTAATGATCATAAAAACAAGATGCTTTATTTAAACTATGTCCATGTTTAGGTGGTGATTGTATTTTTTTCGGCTGTACTGAAACTAACGGAGGGAGTCAGGCGGCTCACTCTATAGGCATTTCCTCTTGTTGCGCTGTCAGTTCGCAATGCCTACATGGCTGTGTTTTCATGCTCGTGAAATGCAATCCGATCGCGGAAGCCTCCCCTGAACAACGTTAGCGGACATGAGATCCCCGGCGGCCGGTTATCATATTAGCTGTTAAGCCACAGAGCTTTTCTCACCGGCGAGGTGATGACACCGTTACCCACAGTCACAGTCTCACCCCATGTTTCACTGGGTGAATCACTGCTTTGCTCGCGCAAGGCTTTTGTGTTTCGGTTTAACATCAGTCTTGGGCGAGCGAGTGTTTTAACTTTATGCTGAATAACCATTGCACTGCAATCGCTGAAAGCGAAATAGTTCAGGCGGGGGCGGGGCAGAGCGGAGCGCACTAGTAGAGATGGAAGGGTTCGCTTACTTGCCAGTCGAAGCGTCAGGTCTGTAGTAACCCCATGGTAGTAACCATGGTAGTAACAGGCATTCAGGCTTGAGCTGTTACATGATGTGTGCGTGCGGCTAAAAGGTCCGACAGTGTACTAGCGGTGTAAGAAAGGTTCCGCATTTTTCCACAGCCGTCATATGGCGCTTGGGGTGGCCAATGGGGTGGCCGAGATTCTGCGCGGGGTGGCCGTGGCCACCCCCGGCCCCCCTGGCTCCGCCACTGCCACCATCAGCTAGTGAAAGTGACATCTCAGTGTTAATTAACTGTATAGGGTAACTTTGACTCTCACTCTCTTAAATAATTTACGAGTTTTGTAATGTATATTCAACTGCCATGAAAAGCAAAAACTTTCTAAAAAAATTAAAACAATTATAAAAGAAAAATAATTATATTAGTGTCAAGTTTGTACAGTCTCAGTGCACTCTGTTTTAGAATGTTATTTTAAGCGAGCTTGCATTAAGGATTACTGGAGAGCTTTAAAGTCGGAGTTCATGAAGACACAAGACAACAGTACCTCCATATGTGCAATGTAAACAGCCCCTACCTCAGTCTGAAGAAGCAACTGGCACACACCGTGACATCGGCCAAGGCTCCTCTGATCCACGGTCTCCTCCTACGTAGTTGTTTTGACTAGAATAGAATAGAATAGAATAGAATAGAATAGAATAGAATAGAATAGAATAGAATAGAATAGAATAGAATAGAATACTTTATTGTCATTTTACAACAAGATTAAAATGAGCTTCTCCTTAAAGGTGCAGTGTGTAATATGACATCATCAAGTAAGTTCTAGAATGCAACGCTCCCTGGGTAACCCCACCCCGTTTGAATAATAACAGAAGCTACAGTGGCCTTCAAGGACAAGAACAATTCTAAATTTTAAACAATGCACCTGATGACATTACAAAAACATGGATTCCTCCATAAGACTTACCCTCTCAATGTAGAAAATGTAATATTAATATTTGTAATTCTCCGCTCAGGAGGATAATTCAGATTATTGGCAGAGGTGATTTTACAGCAATGAGGACATATTTATGAATGAGGATATTGATTTTAGCTAATAAATTAATTAAAATGTTACACAATGCCCCTTTAAGATGCATAAAAAACAGAAATCCACAAACAACATTCAAACTGCAATCATACAAATAATTAACAGAATCAATTGAAGGGTTAATTGATCAGCATATTCTCAGTTAACAGTTAAATATAAAAATCACTAGTGCTTACTATTCATGGTTTATTAAATTGTGTGTTTTATAATATGGGATTACTAGCTAACAACAGCCTAGCTACTGTGACTTATGCCTCGTTTCCACCGAGTAGAGCGGGTCGGGTCGGAGCGGTTCGGTCCGGGTAGTTTGGCTTTTCATTTGCCAAAAGTTGGGTAGGGTACGGTTTAAGCGCACCTAACCGCTCTGAGCCGCTCCCGATCTCAGTACTCCTCCGTAGGGGTACTAGCGGCCTGAAAGCGGGCCGAAAATGCATGAGAAGGCGGAGCTACACACTGCCGTCATTTGATTGGTCGAAAGAATCATTTCCGCCATGTGTAGATCTCGGCAAGAGTGAAGAGAGTCTTGTGTTTTGGCGAAAATGTGAGCACAGCTCTGTTTATTGTGTGGTGTTTTTCCTCATCAATAAATTAATCAGTTGGTTACACTGTGTCCCATAGTCACGTAGCTGCTGCAGCCAGCACTGTTCGCTCACTGTCTCTATGAGTTGCGCCGAGCGGTCTCTGTGTGTTTACGCCATAGATAGTAGTAAAATACACGCTCACAACAACACGGGGGGAATACATAAAGAAGCGGCTGGTTTGAATCATCTCCGCCGTTTGTAGTCACCTCGGCTAGAGTGAAGAGAGTTTTGGCGAAAATGTGAGCGCAGCACTGTTTATTGTGTGGTGTTTTTCCTCGTCATTAAATGAATCAGTTGGCTACACTGTGTCCCACTGCTACGATGTCACGTAGCTGCCGCAGCCAGTGCTGTTCGCTCACTGTCTCTATCAGTTGCACCGAGCCGTCTCTGTGCTCACAACACGGGGGGAATAAATAAAGAAGCGGCTGGTTTGACCAAGCAAAAACAAGAGACCGCTGGCTTGACCACAGTTGTTCCCACAGCCCGATAGTTTGACCCACATTCTGGCGTCGGCTATCGCAGTCCAGCCTAAATCCCGCCCTACCAGTAAGGGTAGGGTCGGCGGTGGAAACAACACCGAGATTCTTAAAAGTGAGCTGTCCCGCTCTGAGCCGCTCCGATCCGACCCGCTCTACTCGGTGGAAACGAGGCATTAATACCTATCGAGTTTTACAAGATAACTGAGCTGCCATACCACAATAAATATGAACCACACGTTGCTTGTTATTATTTAAATCATTATGCTGAATAATTGGAAGTAAATGAACGAGAAACAAAACAACTTACAGTGCAGAGTTGAGGTTTTTGTCAAGCTGAATCTGACGGTTCAGTGAACGCTGTAGAATCAAAAGTTGTAGATGGAGGGCTCATGATGAAGATTAGCGTTGCAATTTTTGCCGTTTTCTGAATGTCTTGCAAAATAGTTTAAATGGAGTCTGTAGCTTAAAGTATGCCGAAGTAGAGTTATTTAAAATTGGTGGAAGATTAAGAGGATTTGAAAAAATTCCAATACTGCCCTGAAAGAGCTGAACATTTTGATAGTTGAATGGTTTAAATTAGGGATGCACCGAATATTCGGCCACCGAAAAAGTTCGGCCGAAAATGGCAAAATAAGTCATTTTCAGTTTCGGCCCGAAACAGTTAAAAAGTCGAACAACATTACCGAAGATTGGCGAACTAAATACACTAAGGAAAATGTTTTTAAAAGAGCGGCGCGCTTGTAAACCAGGAAATGGCAGTAAAGAGAGACGTAACCGTGTATGCGAGTCCACGTCTCTTTGTGAGCGCGCAGCAGGAGCAGTTTGGTGCGTGCATGAAAATGTCAGAGTCCAGTGTGGGAGAATGTTTTCAAACTGGATGAAACACGGCGCAGACAGTGCAATGCTTAATGCAGCATAAAGTTAAAACGCTCGTCCAAGACTGATGTTTAATCACCATAGAAACACAAAAGCCTTGCGCGAGCGAAGCAGCGATTCACCCGGTGAAACTCTGTGACAGTGTGACAGTTGGTAACGGTGTCACTCACAGTGACACCTCGCCGGTGAGGGCCGCCGCGCAAAAAAACTTTAGTTTGCTAAAATGATAACCGGAGATATCCTGTCCGTTAGCGCTGTTGGGGGAAAAGGCTCCTACATTGCATTTCTTGAGCCTGAATACACAGAGCCATGTCGGCAAACTGACAGCGCGACTAAATATAGGCTATGTCCAGCGAGCCGCCTCCCCCCGTTAGTTTCAGTCTAGGGACGAAAAAGTTACAATCACCTCCTAAGAATGGACATCGTTTAAAGCCTCTCATTGTTATGATCAGGGCTTTGATGCAAATTCTGAAGTCTGAACATTATGGTTGCAGCTGTGGTGTAGTTTTTTTTAGAGCAACTCAACCTGCACTGCACTGCAAAAAATGAAGAAAGGCAATAAGTCGATCTTTTTGTAGATTCATCCTCATATAAGTCAAGGTAAAAATCAGTGAGAGGTTCACAAATTAATTCCTAGTAAAATATTAATTTTACTCTTAGATTTGAAGGTTTTACTGTTTAATTATTTATTAAGGGTTGCTTTTTAGTTGTAGGCTATGTTTGAGGAGAACATTTGGGAATTCATGTATGCAATGTTGAAATAATTGACTAAATAATAAACAAAACTGCAAAAGCCTCTTTCGGTATTCGGTTTCGGCCTTTCGGCCAACTGTTTAATTTTATTCGGTTTCGGTTTCGGCCAAGAATTTTCATTTCGGTGCATCCCAAGTTTAAATTAAAACACAACAAGAAGAGCCAACGGATAATTGACTGAAAAATCACACGGAAACTGATTTGAACAGTATCCGGATGCATCATGAGAGCTGGACCAATGAATTCTTTAGTTTTTTAGGTGATGTCATTTCAGTCAACAAATGTAAAAGTATAGGCATCAAAACTATTAATGGAGCAATTAATGAAGCAATCAATCAACCAATAAACAAATATAGATACATATCAGACTCTGGCTAGGCCCATAGACTATTAGTAGACACTACGGAGCTTCTGTTGCCAGGTAACACAAACTACCGAGTGTCACGTAGGCGCACAGCATCGATAGATCCATAACGCCTCGCAGCGGCCGGTGCGAAAGACGCCTTTCCGGTTTTAACGGGATAAAATGCAAGTTGACATGAGGGGGAAAATCACATGCAGATTGTCTAAACTGCCGCATCGCATTTTCGAACGATAGCATTAATGCTAATAAAAGGCACGAACATTAAATCAGTACTCACTCAGGTAGTTGAAGGGAAGCGGGAGGTAATGGACAATGGACGGCCAACAGAAGAAACAGCCGCAACACGCTACGACAGCACACTAGCAACCCAGATATCCACAGCCCCCTCTCTCTCTCACACAGATAAATCCTGGAACAGATAAATCCGCTAAGTAACAATTCCATACGCCATTTCATGACGATCTAGCATGAGCTTGTCTTAATAGATACAAAGCTTACGGTATGAAAGCAGAGCTAATAGCTATTATGCTAATGCTTATGGCTGCTAGCAACAACGTCACAACACCTTAACAACACGTTTTTACGCGGTAAAACATTTAGTCAAAATAGAAAAAATAACACAAACACTTACCACTGGAACGTCACTCACAACAGTCCAAAATATATGATAACTGTCCGTCCGACACGTAGTTACGACATCGGTCTTCAACAATGTTATCTTGACGGTGATTAGTCGCTAATGCCTTTCTCGATCGCGCGATACCGAAGACACTGACGCTAAGCCCCACACCCTCTACGTGAGAATGAACTTGGATTGGCTGTCAGATTTACAACTATCCAATCAAGCTAGAGAAGAGCAGAGATTGACATATTATACTGTAAACAACGTTAGGTTGTAATGCATTAGTCATTAGCAGACTCGTGCTGGCTCATGTACTATAGCCTGTCAGTCAAATATCCATTTACATGAACTCCAACCTTCCAGCTTTTAAACAGTAAATATATATATATTTTTAAATCTTTTATTTATATAATAATTCTTTATTTATATTTGAACCATATTTATATATTTTCATTGTAGCCTATATACATTATTAATATTTGATTAATTTCTAACTATTAAATAATTAATTAATCAGTAAATAATATTAATTTTGTATTTCTAAATGTTTTCATATATTTTAACCATATTTATATATTGTAGTGTATACATATTATTAATATTTAATTTATTTCTAACTATTTAACTATTGAATAGCTTGATGTCTTCATTCATTTTAACCAGGGCTACACAGGTTCATGTGCCTCATTATCAGAAAGTGACAGAGTGGCTGGGGCAGCCCTCTGCCGCCCCCTAGTGTTTGGAGTGGTTTGACCCACCTACAGTGTGAGGTGTTTCTTTATATGTCCATGGGTGGTACTTATAGATATACGTGCATTGTAATAGGCCTTTCACACCAGTCACTCTGTTCCATGATTGTGCTTTGATTAAGCGTTTAAATGGTCTGTTAATATTTATCCTGTTCACTTGCAGTGTTCTGAGGGGTTGTTGGGTTTAACTCAGCTCTGCCTTTTTATTCCTGGGTTTCTAGCCATAGTCTTGATTAATTAATTGTGTCAATAAAAGTTTATATTATCATATCCTCACCTCAAGTTGTGCTGTGAATTTTTCTTGCCTCTGATACCAGACCGGGTTAACAAAGGTGGTGGCAGCTTAAAATCTATCAAACCAACTAAGTTACATTTATTCATGTATTTTCTGAAAGATGAACTAGACTTCACTGATAGTTGACTCCTTTTTAATTTATTTTGTTTCCAGCGACATAGAAAAAAAGGAGATAAAATGAATACACCAACAGAAATATATACTGCAAGTACTTTATTGACAGTGCAGAGAGACAGAGGTGAAATGGGGCAGAGAGGGGAGTGACATGCAGAGAACGACCGCGGGCGGGAATCGAACCCGGGTCTGCTGCTGGGGGGGGGGGACGCCCTACCAACTGAGCTAAGGGCGCCCCAGACATGAACATAGTCTTAGCATATTGTAAACAAAATAAATCCAGACATACTACTATTATTTTTGGGTTTTTTAGCCATATAGTTTTAATTTATTAATTGTGTAAATAAAAGTTTTTTACCAGACCAGACCGGGTTAACAAAGGTGGTTGGAGCTTAAAATCTATCAAACCAACTAAGTTATTTATTCATGTATTTTCTGAAAGATGAACTAGACTTCACTGATAGTCGACTCTTTTTTATTTTTTCTGTTTCCAGCGACATAGAAAAAAAGGAGATAAAATGAATACACCAACAGAAATATATACTGCAAGTACACATGAATATAGTCTAAACATACTGTAAACTAAATAAATCCAGACATACTATGTGCGCCTTCCCATCAGTGTTCAGAAGAGTTACATTTTTACACTTTCCTCCATCAATCCAATATCATCCATATCTCATTGTTCCAAACCGACAGCGCATCAACAATCCTTTATTTTTATTTTTTTTCCCGACACATGAACACTGCATGGCCTTAGCAATACAGTATATATGGCCTATTCTACCAAGAGGGGGCGCCACACTCAAATAACTAATACTTGTTTATAGATTTTACAGTAAATGGTACAGCAGCAAACAGACAATTATCTCCTGAAAATAAACAAATATCTTCTAAGTAACACAAAACACACATTTCTTAAAACAGCTATAAAACCTGTTCATACAGCCTTTGTAGCCCGATGAGACCAGCCTGGAATTGGGTAAAATGTGAGTTTCTAGATGGTATTTCTGGGTCCTTAAAGGAATACTTCACCCATACGGAACCGGCGTTTTATTATTTTAAAATCGCTAATATAATATAAAGAATGAGGTTTTTCTTCCCTCAATCTTTCCTTGGCCCAGCTGTCCTGTTAATCCTAAACCTACATTTTACCATGTGTGATGTCACGCATGGTAAAATGTAGTGTTAGACAATGAGACCATAAAACACTCTTTCTACATTTTTCTCAGGCTAGGATGAACCGATTTCTAAATTTTTTGCACATTTATACTACATAGGATCTCAGAGTTCAATACAACTTCACATTCATTTAGTTTACTCACTTTAAGTCGAATCATAGTGATAAATAAAGGAATAATAAAGGAATAAAAAACGAAGTTTAAAGCTCCTTGACACCACAGTCATCAATAAAAGGTGTGATGTTTAATGGGCCATTAGGTTTGTTTCACAGTATAATGTGGTAACACGATGAGCAGAAAAAACGATTTCCTGCTAACTGCATGAGAGAAAACCACAACATTGGCACTGATAGACAGAGAGGAAGGAGGTGGGTTTTAGTTGGTGTGAGACCTTTTAATGAAAGTGTGATGGTCTCAGATGGTCTCAGATGACAAGGACCTAAAATGGAGGAATCTTTGTTACAGTGGCTTCTAGGTGAGTGAAGCTATATTAATGTGTGTATGTAGTAGTTGTAGTTTGTTTTACCTTTAGTGCCTGCATATCAGATATTATATATATATATATATTCTCACGTCTGCACTTTAACGTTGAGCATTTTGAATAACATCGAATGTGTACGGAAAATAATCCATATTTTTTCATAATTATTGAGCATCAGCTTGTGGTAGTTTTTCTGTGCACAGAAGTCTTGTTGCATATTAAAGCTGAAACCAACCTGAGTGTCGTTTCTCTTTAGTTCTGACTTCACTGCTGTGCTGTTCCACAGACCACGGTAAGTCAAAAAGGTTTATAATTCAGCATAATTATTTTATTATTATAATAATTATTCCCTATTTACAGTGTATGTGTGTTCCAGTAGAGCACTGCAGGGAACAAGACATGCAGGTTAGGGAATAAGGGGGAACAATCTGACCAAATCTTGGTCCTAAAGCCCCAGATGTAATTTGAGTTGTGAAACTTCAAATGATGAACGAAGTAGGGCCCGACCAATATGGATTTTTGAGTGCCGATGCCGATTATTTTCAGAGAAAAATTATGATAACCATTAAATCGTCCGATTTTTTTATTTTTTTAATCCCCAAAATATATATTGAAAATTTACTTTTTTGAACCCTTAAATATATATAAATACTTGTTACTGTCGATAGGTGTACAGGAACTTTTTATTTATTGAAATTTGCATTATCAAAAAAAAATAAAGTGTTACAAATATGTCTAAAGTGACATGACTCATTTTTAAACTCAGACATTAAGCATTTTATGTAACTGTACCCAACCCTCTGGAACTCCCTCCCTCCAAACATCAGCATCTCAGACTAAATAAACTCATTCAAAAGTCAACTCAAAACTCACCTCTTTAAGAAAGCATAATGACACCGGACTCCACTCCAAACCTTATCTTTAATTTGTCTGCATTTTGTTTTCTTTTTCTATAAGTATGATTTTCTATATGTTTGATGTAAAGTGTCTTTGAATGATCTCCAATAAAGCACTATATAAATTCTATATAATAACTATAGTAATATCAACTACTATTAACAGTCAAAAGATGACCAATGACTCTGCTATTGGTGTCAGGGGGAACTGTCAAGTGTGAATTAATCCAATGTATTACAACACACCTGCTGCTGCTGTTAATAGGCTATAGCTTTAATGCTATGCATGAAGGCTACTTCCGGGGCAGCAATGCAGCTCACTCAACATGATTGCTTGAATAAAAAATAATAAAAAATAAAAATCTCGGGCCCTAGAACAAAGTTGAAAGTTGTTTACCTGCACTTTTTACAAACTGCATTTGGTTTGTTGTTGACCACGGCGTAGTTTTTGTAGGAGAAGGAAATAATCTTTGGTATCATCATTTCTTTCAGATACACATGTCAAGCTTTTGTTATGAAACACATCTGGTCAATAAGCAGAAAATATTTACAATTTCCTGCAGCTCGTCTCACTGTGAGTCCCAGCAGATCTCAGATGTTTAGAGGAGAATCTCTCTCTCTGAGCTGTGAGGATGAAAACTCTGTTGGATGGACGCTGAGAAGGAACACGAGCAAAGTGACCAGGAGTGAGTGTGGATTGCACTGGGGAAGACCAGCTGGTTCTTCCTGTCACATCGGCTTCATGTTCCCCACATGGGACAGTGGAGTTTACTGGTGTGAGTCCAGAGAAGGAGCGACCAGTAACCCCACCAACATCACTGTCACTGGTAAGATCAGATTTCTTTTATAACCTTTTGTTTATTCATGTAAATCCCATCGAGACCGGAGACTTTATTTCAAGAGAGACCTGTTCCCATTCCCATTCACACACACATTCATCGATTGACCGATAGCAGCAGCAGCTTCCACGCAGGGTGCAAGCTAACTATCAGGAGACATTTAGGGTTCAGTGTCTCTTTGCCCAGGGACACTTGGACATGTGGCGGGGAGACGGGGGATCCAACCACCGACCCTGTAGTTAAGGGTCGACCGCCCTACACACTTCACCACAGTCACCCTATTGATTAAGCTAAGTTTAAATGGATGAAATGCTGGAGTAGTTAGTGTTGATGAAGCTAGACAGTATGTAGTATATACATGTTGAGTATGTAGGAGGGAGGAGGTTAGTAGGGCGTTTAGTATGTAGTATATACATGTTGAGTATGTAGGAGGACGTTAGTAGGGCTTTTACTATGCAGTATATACATGTTGAGTATGTAGTAGGGAGGACGTTAGTAGGGCTTTTAGTATGTAGTATATACATGTTGAGTATGTAGGAGGGAGGACGTTAGTAGGGCTTTTAGTATGTAGTATATACATGTTGAGTATGTAGGAGGGAGGACGTTAGTAGGACTTTTAGTATGTAGTATATACATGTTGAGTATGTAGGAGGGAGGACGTTAGTAGGGCTTTTAGTATGTAGTATATACATGTTGAGTATGTAGGAGGG
Organism: Ammodytes marinus; assembly: GCF_949987685.1. Taxonomy (NCBI): domain Eukaryota; kingdom Metazoa; phylum Chordata; class Actinopteri; order Uranoscopiformes; family Ammodytidae; genus Ammodytes; species Ammodytes marinus. Next base: position 32,927,503 of record NC_137213.1, on the reverse strand, counting down.
AGGACGTTAGTAGGGCTTTTAGTATGTAGTATATACATGGTGAGTATGTAGGAGGGAGGACGTTAGTAGGGCTTTTAGTATGTAGTATATACATGTTGAGTATGTAGGAGGGAGGACGTTAGTAGGGCTTTAACAACACAGCCAAGTGTTGATGAAGCTGAGAGTAAATGGATGAAATGCTGGAGTGTGTCTGTGTGTTCAGATGGACCAGCAGTGATCCTGCAGAGTCCTGTCCTCCCTGTAATGGAGGGAGGGGATGTCACTCTGCTCTGTGAAACAAAGACCCCTCCCTCCAGCCTCCCAGCTGCTTTCTATAAAGATGGCTCCCTCATCAGGACTGAGCCTGCAGGCCACATGACCCTCCACCATGTTTCCAGGTCTGATGAAGGCCTCTACAAGTGTAACATCAGCGGTCATGGAGAGTCTCCAGAAAGCTGGATCTCTGTCAGAGGTGAGGAGGACAAAGATGATTTCAGAAAGCCCTTGTCTTCTTTTCTACATTGACTTCCAACATTTAACACAACTCAAAGTTAATGAATGTTTTTTTTCATTTATATTATTCATTTCAGAGAAACCCACCACTACAACAGATCCCCCCTCCTCACCCACAGGTAAGGAGCTTTCACTTTTTTGTCAGGACTCATTTCATCCCGAAGTTCATCTTATTTGCTGTAAATAACATTGTTTAACTTTATCTTATTCAACTTTATTTTATTGTTCCTATTGCACCGTGGGTCGGAGATAAACAAAATTTAAATTCTTATGTATGTCTGTCCTGCAGGTATAAGAATTGACAATAAAGTTTAACTTGAATTGATCTGACCAGAGTGTGTTCTCTCCACAGGTAGATGTCAAACTAATAATTTCTTTAGCTAAAATCAATTCTTAATGATAAAAAAAATATATACATTTATAGAGAAGTCTACGTTATTGAAGGATTTTTTTTTAAACCTATACCCACATCCCCCGTCTCCCTGCCACATGTCCAAGTGTCCCTGGGCAAAGAGACACTGAACCCTAAATGTCTCCTGATAGTTAGCTTGCACCCTGCGTGGTAGCTGCTGCTGCTATCGGTGTATGAATGTGTGCTCCAGTTGTAAGTTGCTAAAAGGATAGAAGCGTCTGCTAAATGACAAGTGCTATGTTCACCTCTCTCCACAGGTAAACCTACAACCACAGTCACGCCCCATCTATTGTCTCATAGTCATATTTTGGTGTCAAACCCAAATGTTTCCAGTCTACAGCAAAAATAAAGGAATTGGCCTCACTGTTCCAATACTATTGTAGGGGACTATATATAGAGGAGTCTACGTTATTGAAGGAAATTTAAATTTCTCAATTTTTTTAAACCTATACCCACAGCCACGCCCCCAGACTCTACCCGGTTCCAGCTTGTGTTCAGACTGCTCTGCCACCTGCTGGTCTTCTGTCCGTACTGCATCTCCACCGTCCTCATGGTGTCTTTATATAGACAGAGGCACACAGGTAACAACCTTACACACTCTCGTCTGTCTGTCTGTCTGTCTGTCTGTCTGTCTGTCTGTCTGTCTGTCTGTCTGTCTGTCTGTCTGTCTGTCTATCTATCTATCTATCTATCTATCTATCTATCTGTCTGTCTGTCTGTCTGTCTGTCTGTCTGTCTGTCTGTCTGTCTGTCTGTCTGTCTGTCTGTCTGTCTGTCTGTCTGTCTGTCTGTCTATCTGTCTATCTGTCTGTCTGTCATGGATATCCATCTATCTGGTGTTGATGACTGTCACTTCATAATTTCACAGTTGATGAATTATCAAAACATTTTTCATTTTTGACTGTAGGAAATGACCTTCTCGTCTCCATGGGAACGACCCCGCCCACCCAGGCTGATCAGGGATTGGACGATGACTACGATGATGTCATGACTGCTGTCACCACGGAGCATCACTTCTGATCCAATCAATCCCTGCGTTCCATTCCCCATACTATCTACTATTTACTACTATATAGTATGGTAGAAAAAAAAGATTTAGGATGTCCTGATTCTTGTGGACAGATTTAGTATGGTGAGAAATACCTGGGTGTCTACTAGATCAGGCCGAAATTTTTAGTGTTGAAAACAGCATCCCATTTGGGCGATTCTGACCCACAATCCGGTGCGCACGTGAAGTGACGTCACATCGACGAAGCCTCCGTATAAAAACAAACGGGGATGAGACGGATATAAAAGCAAGAGGCAAGATCAAGGAGCAATGTTAAGATCAAATAAAAGTATGTCCCAAGTGTATGCCTACTGCATCCTAACTAGATTTGTTTCATGATCAGATGAAGTAGAAAAAATAAAGAGTATGCGATTTGGAACGCAGGAATAGTGATAGATGTGTTGTCGTTCTCTGATGAAGCTAAAATGTCAACAGTGCATAAAACATTTTGTTTGCGTGGTAAGAATAGACTTTCAAGACCCACTTCACCGGTGGGAATATGAAGGTGTACTGAACTCTGAGATCCTATGTAGTATAAATGTGCAAAAAATTTAGAAATTGGTTCATCCTAGCCTGAGAAAAATGTAGAAAGAGTGTTTTATGGTCTCATTGTCTAACACTACATTTTCCCATGCGTGACATCACTCATGGTAAAATGTAGGGTTAGGATTAACAGGACAGCTGGGCCAAGGGAAGATTGAGGGAAGAAAAACCTCATTCATTATATTATAATAGCGATTTTATAATAATAAAACGCCAGTTCTGTATGGGTGAAGTATTCCTTTAAGGACTCAGAGATACCATCTAGAAACTCACATCTTACCCAATTCCAGGCTGGTCTCGTCAGGCTACAAAGGCTGCATGAACAGGTTTTATAGCTGTTGGAAGAAATTTGTGTTTTGTGTTACTTATAAGATGTGTGTTTCTTTTCTTTTCAGGGGATAATTGTCTGTTTGCTGTACCGTTTACTGTAAAGTCTATAAACAATGATTAGTTATTTGAGTGTGGCGCCCCCTCTTGGTAGAATAGGCCCTATATACTGTATCATTAAGGCCATGCAGTGTTCATGTGTTGGGAATAAAAATAAAGGATTTTTGATGCGCTGTCGGTTTGGAACAATGAGATATGGAAGATATTGGATGGATGGAGGAAAGTGTAAAAATGTAACTGTCTCGGCTGCTCCGGTGGCGTAGTGGATAGAGCGTGTACCATATTGGCTCCGGCCTTCGTTGCAGTGGTCGCAGGTTCGAGTCTGACCCATGGACCTTTACTGCAGGTCATCCCCCCTCTCTCTCTGTCTCCCCATTTCAACTCTGTACTGTCTAACAAAAAAAATAAAAAAATTATTTAACTCTCCTGAAAACTGATAGGAAGGCATAGTATGTGTAGACTATGTTCATGTGTACTTGCAGTATATATTTATGTTGGTGCTCATTTTATCTCCTTTTTTTCTATGTCGCTGGAAACAAAATAAATAAAAAAGAGTCAACTATCAGTGAAGTCTAGTTCATCTTTCAGAAAATACATGAATACATGTAACTTAGTTGGTTAGATAGATTTCAAGCTGCCACCACCTTTGTTAACCCGGTCTGGTCTGGTATCAGAGGCAAGAGAAATTCAGAGCACAACTTGAGGTGAGGATACGGTAATATAAACTTTTATTGACACAATTAATTAATCAAGGCTATGGCTAGAAACCCAGGAATAAAAAGGACCCACTGATTTAAACCCCTCAGAACAATCCAAATTAACAGGATAAATATTAAACAGTAATCAAGAGTGTATCACCCATTGACATAAAGAAATGTTGTCACCTCACACTGTAGGTGGGTCAAACCACTCCAAACGCTAGGGGGCGACAGAGGCCTGCCCCAGCCACGGCGTCACTTTCTGATAATGAGGCACACAAACCTGTGTAGCCCTGGTTAAAATGAATGAAGACATCAAGCTATTTAATAGTTAGGAATTAATTAATGAAATACTTATAATATATACTACAATGAAAAAGTATAAATATGGTTAAAATATAGGCCTAAATATGAATGTAAAGATTTAGAAATACAAAATTAATATTATTTACTGTTTAAAAGCTGGAAGGTTGGAGTTGATGTAAATGGATATTTGACTGACAGTACAGTACATGAGCCAGCACGAGTCGGCTAATGGCTAATGCATTACAACCTAACTTTGTTTACAGTATAATATGTCAATCTCTGCTCTTCTCTAGCTTGATTGGATAGTTGTAAATCTGACAGCCAATCCAAGTTCATTCTCACGTAGAGGACGTGGGGCTTAGCGTCACTGTCTTCGGTCTCGTGCGATCGAGAAAGGCATTTAGCGACTTATCACCATCAAGATAACATTGTTGAAGACCGATGTCGTTCATAACTACATGTCGGACGGACAGTTATCATATATTTTGGACTGCTGTGATGTTCCAGTGGTAAGTGTTTGTGTTATTTTTTCTATTTTGACTAAATGTTTTACCGCGTAAAAACGTGTTGTGACGTTTGTTGCTAGTAGCCATAAGCATTAGCATAATAGCTATTGGCTCTGCTTTCATACCGTAAGCTTTGTATCTATTGAGACAAGCTCATGCTCATCATGAAATGGCGCATGGAATTGTTACTTAAAGGATTTATCTGTTCCAAGACTGTGTGTGTGTGTGAGAGAGAGAGGGGGCTGTGGACATCTGGGTTGCTAGTTTGCGATCGTAGCTTGTCGCAGCTGTTTCTTCTGTTAGCCGTCCATTGTCCATTACCTCCCGCTTCCCTTCAACTACCAGAGTGAGTACTGATTTAATTGCTCGTGCCTACTATTAGCATTCATGCTATCGTTCGAAAATGCTATGCGGTAGTGCTGACGTGATTTTTTTCCCCTCATGTCAACTTTTCACACGGGGTACGTTGCAATACCCGTTCAACAGGCCCTCGTTCACTTTCCCTAGGCACTTGCCCTCGGGGGAATCCCCGCTGCCATCTTAAGTGTCGTTCCAATAGTCTGGAAACTGAAGTGAACTTCGTGAGATAGACCCTCGGAGGGCTGAGTGATCAAGTCAACATGGATGGTCACTCCGAGGTGGATATCACCCACAGTGCATTGCAGTTCGTCTTCTTCTTCTTCTCAATTTATTTTCCGGTAGACTGTATGCTTTTAGGGACATCGCGGCCACCCGCAGGACAAATATATATATTGTGGCGTGTAGAGACGGGAGTCGGAGGCGGAGTGTCAAAAGACGGAGCTAACTGCTTTAATGACATTAATACACTTGTCGAGTAACAACAACGGAGCAGACAGTAAACTCTTGATAGTCTCAAAACGCCAACAAGACAAAACAGGAAATTCCCCCAGTCATAACAGTTCCCCCGGAACCCCGGAACTTCAGTTCCATAGGTGAATTATGTAAGATCACTACACAAGCCCCCCCAGAATTCACCCATAGTCAAAGTCCCCGTGCCGGAAAGGCACGATGGCCCGGCCGCGACTAGAACGAGTGGCAGGGGCCGAAGAGGGGAGGGGCGTGGTGGGTGCGGCAGGACCAAGCCCAGGACTGGGCGGCAACGGCACCGACAAGGCGGCAGGGAGCCCAGCGGGGCGTGGCAACGGGGGGCGTCCACGGCGCGGAGCCTGAGCCAACTCCAACGGTCTGGAAATGTCCACGTGGGCAGGCTTGATCCTGTCGACAGAGACAGTCTCGGGCCTACCACCGACGTCCACGACCAGGCTCTTATCCCCGTGTTGCAAGACCCTAAACGGCCCGTCATAGGGGGGGCGCAACGGTCCACGGTGGGCGTCGTGGCGGATGAACACAAACTCCGCCGTGTGCAGATTGGGTGGCACCAGGGAAACGGGGGTGCAGTGATGCGAAGTGGGGACGGGTGCGAACTGCTTGGCGACCTCCAGCAGAGAGGACCGCTGCCTGGCCGCCGACCAGGGTGTTGTGGCGTTCGGAATGAAATCCCCTGGAACTCGCAGCACCTGACCGTAGACTAACTCGGCAGACGAGGACTGCAGGTCCTCCTTAGGCGCCGTCCGGAGCCCCAGCATCACCCAGGGAAGTTTGTCCAACCAGTTGCCGTCCGTCAAACTGGCACGCAAGGCCGCCTTCATGGAGCGATGGAACCGCTCGCACAAACCATTAGCCTGAGGATGGTATGCGGTAGTGCGATGCAGTTTAACCCCCAGATCCTTGGCAACCACATTCCAGATCTCCGAGGTAAACTGTGCACCCCGGTCGGAGGAGAGGTCCGAAGGTGTCCCAAAGCGCGCGACCCACGTGCCGATAAACGCACGGGCCACATCGGAAGACGATGTCGAGGTGAGTGGCACAGCTTCAGGCCAACGCGTCGTCCTGTCCACCATCGTGAGGAGGTGGGTGAAACCATGCGAAGGGGGGAGTGGCCCCACCAGGTCGATGTTGACATGGTCGAACCTCCTACCAGGGACGACGAATGGCTCCAACGGGGCCTTGGTGTGGCGGTGCACTTTTGCACGCTGACAGGACACACACGAGTCGACCCAGGCCCGTACGTCCTTCTTCAGTCCTTTCCAGACAAACTTCTGAGAGACCAGCCTCACGGACGCCCTCCTACCGGGATGGGACAGGCCGTGTATTGCCTCGAAAACAGCCCGCTGCCAGCCGGCAGGGACCAGTGGCCTGGGCTGGCCGGTGGAGAGGTCACACCATAACCTGACCCCTGAGTCGCCGATCGCCACTTTTTCCAGGCGCAGCCCGGTGTCCGAGTCTTTGAGGGACTGAAAACCGAGGTCCGTGGCCTGTTCCGCACTCATACGCGAGTAGTCGAGATCCAGCTGCACCGCGCCGACGATCACTCTGGAGAGGCAATCCGCGACCACGTTGGATTTGCCAGCGATGTGCCTGATGTCCGTGGTATACTCAGAGATGAATGACAGCTGGCGCTGTTGGCGGGCGGACCACGGCTCGGCTACCTTGGACATGGAGAACGTGAGGGGTTTGTGGTCCACAAAAACCGTAAACTGACGGCCCTCCAGGGCGAAGCGGAAATGACGGATTGCCAGCCAGACGCCGAGCAGCTCCCTGTCGAAAGTACTGTATTTGCGCTCCCGGGGTACCAGCTGGCGGCTGAAAAAGGCGAGCGGTTGCCAGGCGCCACCGTCCCACTGCTCTAACACCGCGCCAACCGCGTAGTCGGACGCGTCGGTTGTGAGGGCCACCTGAGCTCCGGGCAACGGGTGGACCAACAACGCGGCCCGGCTCAATGCAGTCTTAGTGTCCTCGAACGCTCTGTCCCTCTCTGCAGTCCAGTCGACGTCTTGGCCGGGCGCCTTGTCCTTGAGGGCCTCATACAGCAGGCGCATAGTGTGGGCCGCCCGGTGTATGAATCGGTGATAGAAGGTGACCATCCCCAGGAACTCCCGGAGCCCCCGGGCCGAACGTGGGCGGGGAAAGTTGGAAACAGCCTCCACCTTCGACGGAAGGGGGACGGCACCATCCCTGTTGATGAGGTGCCCGAGGAACTGGATGGACGGCACCCCAAAAACACACTTCGCCGGGTTAATGATCAAGCCGTGGCGGTCGAGCCTTGTGAAGAGGGCCCGGAGGTGTGTGAGGTGCTCCTCCTCCGAGGAACTGGCGACCAGGACATCGTCCAAGTAGACGAAGATGAAAGGCATGTCCCTCAGCGCCGAGTCCATCAGCCGCTGGAAGGACTGGGCCGCGTTTTTCAGGCCGAATGGCATCCTGAGGAACTCAAACAACCCAAACGGAGTGACCACAGCTGTCTTCGGGACATCCGCAGGGTGCACCGGAACCTGGTGGTAGCCCCGCACAAGGTCGACTTTGGAAAACAGGAGCTTCCCCGCCAGATGCACGGAGAAGTCCTGAATATGGGGCACTGGATAGCGGTCGGGCGTGGTGGCGTCATTCAGGCGGCGGTAGTCTCCACATGGGCGCCAGCCGCCATCCTGCTTCGGAACCATGTGGAGTGGCGAGGACCACGGACTGTCGGAACGGCGAATGATGCCCAGGCGCTCCATGTTGGCGAATTCAGCCTTAGCAACCGCCAGTCTCTCCGGAGCGAGCCGTCGGGCCCTGGCATGGACAGGGGGCCCTTTCGTCTCAATATGGTGCTCCACACCGTGTTTCGTCGACGTGGACGAGAAGGTTGGTTGCAGCAGGCTAGAGAACTCTCTGAGCAGCCGCTGGTACTTGTCACCCTCAGAGAGCGAGCTAGAAAGGCCGTCGTATGTCCCCTCATCGCAGACACATGCGAACGAGGAGAAGGTCAATGCGTCCACCAGGCGCTCGTTCTTGACATCAACCAGCAGCCCGTGTGCGCACAGAAAATCTGCGCCGAGGAGGGGGAAGGAGACGTCGGCTGTAACAAAATCCCATGTGAACCGTTGACCTCCAAAACATAAATCCACAGACTTCGTGCCATACGTTCGGATCGGGGTGTCGTTGGCAGATGTCAAGGGAGGGCCGTGCAACCCGCCGGCGGCGTCGTCCACCGTAGCCGGCACCACGCTCCTCTGTGCACCGGTGTCGCAAAGGAATTTACGCCTGGAGAGGGTGTCCACGATGAACAGCAGCCGGCCCTTTGTGCCTGCGCTCACGGCCACTACTGAGCGCAGGCCTTGGCGTTTCCCGCCGCGTTGAAAGTGCACGGAGAGCGGCACTTTTTTGCCTTGGCCCCGAAACGTGCATGGAAATAGCACAAGCCCGCAGCGGTAAGGCTGTCGGTGGACGCGTGTCCTCCGCCAAGGGGAGCGCTGCTGCCCGCACGAGTGTAACTGCGTGTCGGGGCCAGCACATCCGGGGCGAAACGCTGGGTGGCCAGAAAGAACCTGTCTGCCTCCTCTGCCAGAGCCCGTGGCTCCGTGATGGATGTATTCGCGAGCGCTGTCTGGACGTGTGGTGGCATGTGTCGCAGGAAGAGTTCGATGAAAAGGAAATTTGGTACCTCCGTGCCCAGCAGGTTTAACATCATTTCCATATGTTCGGAGGGTTTGCTGTCCCCCAGGCCTTGAATGGCAAGAAGACGCCGGGCTCTTTCCGATCTTGACAGTTCAAAGATTTTGAGGAGGTAAGCCTTGAGCCCTGCATATTTATTTTGGGCAGGAGGAGATGTAATAAAGCTTACTGCCCTGGCTGCAGTGGAGCTCTCCAGTGCTGAGACGACGTGGTAATAGCGTGTGGCATCATCCGTAATCCCACGGAGGGTGAACTGAGCCTCTGCCTGTGCGAACCACGTTGCCGCGGACGTCTCCCAGAACTTCGGCAGTTTGAGAACGATGGAAAGCGCCATGCTGTTGCGATCGATATTCAAATCAGTCTCGGAATCTTCAGCGGGACTGACGTCAGGGTCACCAATGTGGCGTGTAGAGACGGGAGTCGGAGGCGGAGTGTCAAAAGACGGAGCTAACTGCTTTAATGACATTAATACACTTGTCGAGTAACAACAACGGAGCAGACAGTAAACTCTTGATAGTCTCAAAACGCCAACAAGACAAAACAGGAAATTCCCCCAGTCATAACAGTTCCCCCGGAACCCCGGAACTTCAGTTCCATAGGTGAATTATGTAAGATCACTACAATATATAAATATATTCCAAAACGCAATTAGGCTATCCTATTTCCATACGAACAATCCAGTGAATGTATTGCAGTTTACACATTGCTGCTATAACACCGATGGCTGCCAATTAGAGGACTATTTAAAACAAATGTTTTTGGTTGAAAGTATAAATAAGAAAATATGTCGGAGCAAACTATTTACATGTGTAAGTAACAATATCTTGATAATCTGAGTTACCGTGTCGAAATTCAATGTTTGTTATGCTATGGAAATGGCTTTCTGCAACATAGGCTACCTTAGCAGAATGTTATAATTCTGTTTTATTTGCATTCAGATTTACCTATGTGACTGACGGTCCATTGCGACTACAAGGGCAAGTGGGCAAGTGGGTTCCATTTAAATCCTCCGCTCCTCCCCCGCCCAGTCTCCCTCCGCTCTCCAAGTTCCCTCCGTGCAACGTATGCTGTTACGTCATGCCAAGGGCTGAGGGGAGGTGAACGAGGGGAAGTGCAACTACTATTGGAATGCAGGGACGGTGTCTGGTGCAATTATCTGGCATTTTACCCCGTTAAAACCGGAAAAGCTTCTTTCGCACCGGGCGCTACGAGGTATTGTGGATCTATCGATGCTATGCGCGTACGTGACACTCACCGCCAATACTGTGGCACCGGTAGGTCCTGTCACCTGGCAACAGAAGCCCCGTATTGTCTCATAGCCTATGCCTATATTAGCCTGAGTCTGATATTTATCTATATTTGTTTATGGGTTTGATGGGATTGATTGATAGCTTCATTAATTGCTCCGTTAATAGTTTTGATGCCTATAGGCTACTTTTACATTTATTGACTGAAATGACATCAACTAAAAAAACTAAATAATTCATTGGTCCAGCTCTCATGGTGCATCCGGAGACTGTTCAAATCAAATTCCATGTGATTTTTCAGTCAATTATCCGTTGGCCTGGGCTACTTGTTGTGTTTTAATTTAAACCATTCAACTATCAAAATGTTCAGCTCTTTCAGGGCAGTATTGGATTTTCTTTTCAAATCCTCATAATCTTCCACCAATTTGAAATTACACTTCTTCGGCATGAGGACCAAAGGACGAGAAACCGGCAACGCAAATCTTCATCATGAGCCCTCCATCTACAACTTTTGATTCTGCCATTCACGGAACCGTCAGATTCAGCTCGACAAAAACCTCAACTGTGCACTGTAAGTTATGTTTGGTTTCTCGTTCATTTACTTCCAATTATTCAGCATAATGATTTAAATATTAACAAGCAATGTGTGGTTCATATTTATTGTGGTATGGCAGCTTAGTTATCTTGTAAAACTCACTAGCTATTAAGTCACAGTAGCTAGACTATTGTTAGCTAGTAATCCCATATTATAAAACATACAATTTAATAAACCATAATTAGTCAACACTAGTCATTTTATATTTACCTGTTAACTGACAATTTGAATGCTGATCAATTAACCCTTCAATTAATTCTGTTAATTATTGGTACGAATGCAGTTTGAATGTTGTTTGTGGATTTCTGTTTTTTATGTACCTTAAAGGGGCACTGTGTAACATTTTAAGTAATTCATTAGCTAAAATCAATATCCTCATTCATAAATATGTCCTCATTGCTGTAAAATCTCCTCTGCCAATAATCTGAATTATCCTCCTGAGCAGAGAATTACAAATATTAATATTACATTTTCTACATGTTGGTTGGAATGTCATCAGGTGCATTGTTTAAAATGTAGAATTGTTCTTGTCCTTGAAGGCCACTGTAGCTCCTGTTATTATTCAAAAGGGGTGGGGTTACCCAGGGAGCGTTGCATTCTAGAACTTTCTTGATGATGTCATATTACACACTTCACCTTTTAAGGAAAAGCTCATTTTAATCTTGTTGAAAATGACAGTAAACTATTCTATTCTATTCTATTCTATTCTATTCTATTCTATTCTATTCTATTCTATTCTATTCTAGTCCAAACAAATACGTAGGAGGGGACCGTGGATCAGAGGAGCCTTGGCCAATGTCGCAGTGAGCCAGTTGCTTCTTCAGACTGAGGTAGGGGCTGTTTACATTGCACATATGGAGGTACTGTTGTCTTGTGTCTTCATGAGCTTCAACTTTAAAGCGCTCCAGTAATCCTTAATGCAAGCTCGCTAAAAATAACAATCTAAAACACAGAGTGCACTGAGACTGTACAAACTTCACACTAATATAATTATTTTTCTTTTATAATTGTTTTAATTTTTTTAGAAAGTTTTTGCTTTTCATGGCAGTTGAATATACATTACAAAACTCATAAATTATTTAAGAGAGTGAGAGTCAAAGTTACCCTATACAGTTAATTAACACTGAGATGTCACTTTCACTAGCTGATGGTGGACGGCTTATAATAATAATAATAATAATAATAATAATAATAATAATAATAATAATAATAATAATAATAATGGATTGGATTTATATATCGCTTTTCAAGGCACCCAAAGTGCTTTACATGGTTCCAGGTTCCACTCGTTCACACACAGTCATACCGGTGGTGGTAAACTACCATAGTAGCCACAGCTGCCCTGGGGCAGACTGACAGAAGCGAGGCTGCCATTCAGCGGCATCGGCCCCTCCGACGCCGTTATAAAACGTCTTATAAAATTCCTTATTTATTTTTCACATTCAGCATCATACAGTTAAAAAAAAAATCCAATGTTATTTCCATGCATGCAAAAAGTTTGTCTCTTCTTTGGTAATTTTACTTTTTACAAGCAGCTGGGTACCTGAAATTCTGTATCCTATATTAGTTTGTTAAATAATAGCCTAATTAATCATATTCCTGATCATTATTATCATTTTGTGCAAATGGACAACCACTACCTCATGTGCTGAGTAACTATTTGGTTTGATGCTGCTGTGGAGTTGATTCTCTGTGGCGGGTGTTGCAGGGCAGTCAGGTTAGCAGAATGAAGGGAAGGGGAGAGAAATCATGGAAACGGCAAAAATGGCGCCTTGTTTTAGTCATTGCATATTGATGAGTGTGTGTAAGGTTGTTACCTGTGTGCTTGTGTCAGTATAGAGACACTAAGAGGACGGTGGAGATGCAGTACAGACAGAAAACCACTAGGTGGCAGAGCTGTGTTGAGAATAAACATTCAGCACAGGAGAGAGAAAGCAGAAAGGAAGACATTAATAGGAGAAAAGCAGGAAAGTGATCCTAATGCTCCAAAAATACAATTATGTTCAGAAGCAAGATATTAAATCTAATAGAACTGTTTTAATGCCGAGGATAAAGTTAAGATTTTGCTGCATCGGGATCAATTCAAAATTTGCCTTTGTCATCTGAGCAAAAAATAACCAAAAATGACAGTTGAGTTGACAGAGAAAGAAATCGCTCTTCACTTGAATGCCACTCTCTGTATCATTAGGTAGCTGGTGCATTCGTCCCTTTGTGAGTTGTGTGTTGTATATTTCAGCCTGTGTGTTGAATCTCCTGTGTCACGTGAACATGCTTTGCAACAAGGCTGTGGCGTAGGTCGGTCTGGCCTGATCTGCTATATAGATATATTCAGATGCTTTAAATAAATCTCACCACTGAAGGCTAATTGTCGCACAGATAAACTTGAATATGTATTTTTCACACACGATGAGCTAACCCTAACCCTTTTTATGAACTTGCCCTTTTAAATGTAGCTGTGTTTCTGAGTGTTGAGAAATAAAGAGCACAATATGATTTAAGTGCTGTGACGTTTAAAATGCTTCTAGACTAAAATTGAATACACTACAAACTAGACAATCTTAATAGTTCACAGACAAAAGATCATTGAAACCCTGACGCGCTGTAGTGAAGCTGTTTCTAGCCTCTGAACGATGTGCGTGCTGTCGGCTGCAGTTGCGGTCACATTTGTTTGTTCTTTGCAAACACCAGAGCATGTCAAATGTTCCATTGACAGCTTTGTGAAACCTACAGAACCACACGGTACAAACAACAGTTTAGACCAAATTTTATTGACCATGCAAAGAAACTAGTTCACTGCTTCAGCAAAGAGCCAAACACATGAATAAAATATAAACAAGATTAACCACAAAACTGGAAGATATTAGACTGCATGAAATATTCTTATTGTATAACACTCTGAGCTTCATTTCTTGTATGAAAGGTTCTATACTCAAAGTTTACTATTATCTATTATTATTACAGCAAAAAACTTAACAAAATTACTAAATAAAATAAATGCATGAATATGCTAGGGGCCCGGGGGACCAGTTACAGTCCAGCTGCACATCAGTCGGTGGACCAGCCTGAGGGTGTGAGGATGTGAGGGTTTACCTCAGTGAAGAGTAGACGACTTCTGACTCTGGTGGCAACTCTGCGCACAAAAACAGATCAAACAATTTGAGAATCTGTTGCAGAACAAGGGACTTGTTAACTGGACTGAATTTCAATACTTTCAATCCAGTTTACCTCCATTTTTGCTGAAAAGCTAATTGTTGTAAACTCAAGTTTACCTCATACTTTTGTCCAATTTCAGCTCGTTCATTGGTCTTAAACTGATTTTAATAATACTGGAAGAATAGGGCTGTTCTAATATGTTGATATAAAAGTGGATGTAAACAGTCCTTTGTAAACAAGGGTCTGACTACTGTACTACTACAGATGTACATTTATTACATCTGCATTCTCGTAGAAAACTGTTGAGTGAGAAATATCCAAAGCTTACAATTGGTCATTAAGTCTCATATCTTCTTAGTTTACCACATCATTGTAAAGTTAAAGTCAGTACTGTATGCCTTCTTGAGTGTTACCACTGGGGGTAGCCTAGTACTGTACGACATTTAATCTATTTGTCAGTAATATAAAGATAATTACTATTAATAATGCTCTATACATGATTTAATAGAATTATTCTGGACTCTTTAAATGGCCGAAGTTGTTCTTCATTGCACCCCTGCTGTGAATGATACACCACCAAATGAAAAGGGAAACTTGATGCCCACAAAACTGCTCACTTCTATTAAAAACTTTCGACACATTTCACCACTTGGCACGAGACCAGACACAAACACAAGGTGTGAAACCTCACAAGTGTCAGAACACTTCAGAGGAAACAGCAGGAGGAAGCTCTATTTGATTTTGATTTTGAAATTGTGCATATGTCACTTATAGTAAAATCAAACAGAAAACCTGTTTTAAATTTTTAGTTTTACCTAAATCTAGAGCTATATGGTCACCAGTAGACATCACGGTACGGTAATTGTTATTTCAACAAACTGTTGGAGCTGATGTAATGCCAACACACCCTTTTTAAATAGGACATTTCAAGGTCTTAGATTGATGGTTCTCAAAAAGATATACGAACAATCACACACAGGCAAAACCTGTAAACAATCATCTTTACCTCTGCTGCTTCTGACTGGCTGCTGTGGGTGACGTGCTGTTTTCACATCCATGTATGTAACTCCCTCACCTCCATTTTCTCCTTCTGCAGCTGAAATTAAGCAAAATGATCAAGAATATTTTTATCATTTATAACTTTTATAACAAGACTAGAATATACAGTAAATTGAAATTGACCAGTGTAAGCCATGGGAACCCTAACAGATATTTGACTCACGAGCAGTTTGTAAAATGGACTCTGCCATTATTTGTAAAAACTTGTAAACAAATATAAATATACAATTGTCTTATGTGAACTACAGCTCGTGTTCGTATATCAAAATTTAATGCAACATTTTTTTTTCGTCTGATTCTGAATCTCACCTTTAGGTCTCCTTTGCAGGCATCGCCTCACCACTAACACCAGTAGAACCAGTAGAACCAGAGCACAGAGAGGTGGAACAGTAGACCACAACATATGGTTGGTATGATTTGTAGTGGTTGGTGAGGGAGAGGGAGAGGAGGAATCTGTTGTAGTGGTGGGTTTCTCTGAAATTCATAATATACATTAATAAAACATTGATTTACTTACTCGCTTTAGGTTGAGGTGAAAAGATCACATTTCAAGTAGGGTTGCCGAAAATTCCCGGAATTGACCCTTTTCAATTCCCGGGAAAAAAGAGCCTCCTCCTGGGAGATCCCGAGAATTCCCATTAAACCGGAAGTGCCTTTTTAATACTTTATTTTGTACCCACGTACTCGGCCGAGTGGTTTATTGGGCACGTTATAGCCTCATAAGCCCAGGGCAGACTGGATGCTAGCTCTAGAATGAACTAAGGGCATTAAAAGTTAAGTCATCTAAAGGCGTTTTCAGACGGGAGGAGACTGTCTGTGCACTCGACCGGTGGAGATAGGAGGCTCCGCGAGGAAACGCTGTGCGGTAACCATGGAAACAACTTTAGTTTACAACCCTGTGTCGCTGCTGTTAAATATCTGCTCATATTGTTAACATTTGTTTAGTTAATAAGTGGATTAGTTATTCAGTTTGGTTTGGTTTAAATGTCTACTTTGTGGATTAGGTCTAGGTTTCACTTTAGTGTTTGGTGGAAGGAACGGGGCGAACAGCGATGCTCCAGCTGTTTCATCTCATTAGATTCATGTCGCTACAAGAGAAAGCAGCAAAAGAAACAGGCTGCTTTATGTTCATCATACAATCTTGACTTGAATACAGAAGAATGGTGAATATCAACATCTCATTGAGGAGAGAAAAGTAAAACACTGTTCAGCTGTGCCAGGCTGCCAGCGCGTGTGTGTGTGTGTGTGTGTGTGTGAGAGAGAGAGAGGAGCACAGACGTGACAGTTTAGCTGTGCGGCCGCTTGTCGCTCCGTCTGTAGAACCGCGGACTCTCTCTCTCTCCACTCGCATGTCAATAGCTGCGTTACAGACGTAACAACAGTTTAGAGCGGCCGCTTGTCGCCACGTCTGTAGAACGGTAGTGCGTCTCTCTCCACTCGCATGTCATTGAAAATGTATTACCAGACATGTCAAAAGCCTCCCTTATGAAAAGGCCATGATGGCGAGAGTATATTTTATTAGTAAAGGCCACTATTAATGAATTAAAAGAATAAAAAAAATAAAAAAACGGGAGGACGGGTCCCGTGGCCAATTTCCGGTACTCCCGGACTGACTCATTTCGCGGGAATCCCGAAATCCCGGGACCCGTCCGGCAACCCTAATTTCAAGTGTTAATATAGAAAAGAAAACAAGGGCTTTCTGAAATCATCTTTGTACTCCTCACCTCTGACAGAGATCCAGCTTTCTGGAGACTCTCCATGACCGCTGATGTTACACTTGTAGAGGCCTTCATCAGACCTGGAAACATGGTGGAGGGTCATGTGGCCTGCAGGCTCAGTCCTGATGAGGGAGCCATCTTTATAGAAAGCAGCTGGGAGGCTGGAGGGAGGGGTCTTTGTTTCACAGAGCAGAGTGACATCCCCTCCCTCCATCACAGGGAGGACAGGACTCTGTAGGATCACTGGTCCATCTGAACACACAGACACACTCCAGCATTTCATCCATTTACTCTCAGCTTCATCAATACTTGGCTGTGGTGAAATGTGTAGAGCAGTCGACCCTCAACTACAGGGTCGCTGGTTCGACCCCCCGTCTCCCCACCACATGTCTAAGTGTCCCTGGGCAAAGAGACAGTGAACCTAAAATTGCTCCTGATAGTTAGCCTGCTATCGGTGTGTGAATGGTAACGTGAGAATGGTAACAGGTCTCAATGGGATTTAACTATATAAATAAAGTTTAAAAAGAAATCTGATCTTACCAGTGACAATGATGTTGACGGTGTTACTAGTCGCTCCTTCTCTGGACTCACACCAGTAAACTCCACTGTCCCATGTGGTCATGTAGCTGATGTTACAGGAAGAACCATTTGATCTTCCCCACCCTGATCCACACTCGGTCCCTGTCCCTGTGCTTGTGTTCCTCCTCAGCGTCCATCCAACAGAGTTTTCACCCTCACAGCTCAGAGAGACAGATTCTCCTTTAAACATCTGAGAACTGCTGGGACTCACAGTCAGACGAGCTGCAGAAAATCGTACATACTTTCATCTTATTGACCAGATGCGTTTCATAACAAAAGCTTGACATCAATGTTTAACAAACCTCCTGTGTATCTGAAAAAATTATGATACCAAAGATAATTTCCGTCTGATTATCATTATATTGCTGCTCTTTAAGAACTGTATAAGAACTGTTTCTGTCTTTGATTGTTTTTTTTGTTTTTCAAAAAGCCTCCCATGGACAGGTGTTAAAACTTGCATTTATGCTAATACACTTAAAACCAGTGGCGGAATGAGACTGTTTGATGGTGTTTTGTTCCCCCAACTGAGCCTTAAAGGCAGCGCTGCCTGGAAGGCCCTATCCCCTAACCTTAGCAAGCGCTGCCTTGAAGGTCCCATTCGGGGCACTTGTTACATCTCCATGTAGCACTTCAAAAAAATTGAACACCAAAATGAGTTGTTCACATCATTGTGCACGTTCACATTTTAGCCAAAGAAAGGAGGATGCCTTGCTGCTTTCATCTTTACTAACATTTAAGTAAAAATTAGACTGGAGAAAATTCAATGTGCCGCTACTGTCTTTGGCCTCTGACAGCCTCATGTTGAGGTGATAGCTGACTATTATCGTCTCTCTTGCATGAAATGACCTACACTTGAATGATCTTGAACGCTCAAAAAATGTATATACATTTTAAACGGATTATGCAGACTGAAAATATTAAGTTTTTCTAACTTGGCATCTAATTGCGCTTTTCCACTATGGGTGCTGACATACTCTTAATCCGCTTTTTGCTTCGTTATCCAGTGGAGATTTAAGTACCACTCGATGTAGCTGTTTGTCATAGCGACGCCACATGAAAGCAACGCCTCTTTCACATTCCCCGTTCGTCAGCTACCAAAGAGAGGAACGTCTGCACCTCATTAGCTAACCACAACATGTTTTTTTCGGTTTGCCATATTCTTGCTCCAGAGGGCACATCATCATCATTTAGGCCTATTATATGGAGGGGCAACCTAGGGCACTCATTCATTTTTGTTCACGTGTAGAGGGCAGCCAATAAGGCACTTTCTCTCATTTTCACCACCATAGCACTTTAGCAACACTTTTTCAACCATGGAGGCACCAGACGGGCAGAAGGGCACTAGAAGGACCAGACGGGCAGAAGGGGACTACCAGGGTACTATAGGGGGCACTAAAAGGGCACCAAACGGGCAGAAGGGGACTATAAGGGCACTCATTAAGGCAAGTCATCGAATGATCTTGTTCTAGAGGGCACATCATCATAATTTATTGTATGAAGGGGCACCCTAGAGGGCACCCCCCTCCCCTGAGTTCGCCACTGCTTAAAACAATGCATCTGGTTCGTCCAATGAAATTGTCATGTCCATGTCAATTTAAATCTAGACTTGGTATATCATGGTATATGGTTAACTAATGCCGGGCTCACACTTAGGGCTGCAACTAACGATTATTTTGATAATCGATTAATCTGTCGATTATTTTCTCGATTAATCGATTAGTGTTTTGGTCCGTAAAATGTCAGAAAATGTTGAAAAATGTTGATAAATTGTTGACGTCCTCAAATGTATTGTTATGTCCAAAACACACAGATATTTCAGTTTACTGTTATAATAGGATTAAAGAAACCAGAAAATATTCACATTTGAGAAGCTGAAATCAGAGAATTTGGACATTTTTTATTAAAAAATTACTCAAAACGATTCATCGATTATCAAAATAGTTGGCGATTATTTTAATAATCGATTAATCATCGATTCGTCGATTAATCGTTGCAGCTCTACTCACACTACGTACCTATTCACACGACTTGACA
The DNA here is from genome assembly GCF_949987685.1 of Ammodytes marinus. Classification (NCBI taxonomy): domain Eukaryota; kingdom Metazoa; phylum Chordata; class Actinopteri; order Uranoscopiformes; family Ammodytidae; genus Ammodytes; species Ammodytes marinus. The sequence continues at coordinate 32,908,211 of NC_137213.1, read as the reverse complement.
GTCACAGACAAATTTACCATGTCGGACTGATATCTCAAGTCTCCTGCTCGAGTTGTAGCCCTATTGTATTATATAATGGCACTTTTCCACCGCACATGTAGCTCTACTCGACTCAACTCGGCTTAGCTCAACTTGGTTTGGTAGCAGCACGGGTCGTTTTCCACTGCAAATAGTACCTCCTGAACGTGGGCGGGGTCGTCACGCAAAGGGGCAGAAATTACGAGCAGTTGTTGTACTATTAACTGAACCAACCGCCAAAAATACTGATGGAAAATGTTTAAAGAAAACCCCCCTTGTATCTGTTTGCTAAAAGAAGTAGAACAATATTGTGACGGGCCATTAAAATGGAGGGTTGGTGTCCCGGTGAGTGAATTGGCCACTCAGTCAGCTGTAGGGATGCGCCACGTACATTCCTATGCACGTAAACACGGGCATGATAAAGTTGACTGTTTTGTGCTTGTTTCAGGATATGTGTTTGCAAATGCAAGCCGTGTCTCAGCCTGAATATTTTATTGAGGTAGTCGGTGCAGTCCGAGGCTTGTAATGTAATTGCTCGCTATCATGTCTGTCCCAGCTGCCTACTATAGGCTATATAGCTGCTAGCTGCCCTACATGACCCCTCTCGTGTCGTGTACAGTATGTTTTAAAGTAGTATCCCCAACAACCAACACAACTGCGTGAGCTTAGCGAATATATGGACATTTCATTAAGTTTTTTTCGGGTCTGTGATGCAAATCAAATGAAAGAGCCAGAGAAGGCTGCACGCGGCGAGACAAAATACACTCCAAAAGTCCCGGAGAGTTTGGGAGTATAAACAACAGACTGAAGCCGGTAGTCTCTGGCCAATCAGTGGCCGGCAGTCTGCCAACGTCACATTTTAGCTACGGCTCAGCTCTCTTGGGATCTAGAGCGAGGCGATACCAAAAAAACAGCCGCTAACAGGTACCAGGTAGGTACCATGATTTTGCGGTGGAAACGCCAAAAATGCGAGTTCAGTCGAGTTGAGCTGATACCACGCAGTGGAAAAGCGCCATAAGGTATGATCTACTGAACTAAAATCTGCCATCTACTAGGATTGCGCTTAGCTAATCAACTGGGACAGACATAATATCTATCATCTTCTACGACTTCTATGGCTGTCAGACGGACACCCGCACATAGTTTTTTAATGTACAAACCACATCATTATGAAAACGCTTCTTATTACTTTACTGTATAACAAAAAATGAACAGCACCCAAAACCTCAATCCAACTCAAACTCCAGATCCTACTGAATCCCTTAATATTGCAAATGATGTTTAAGTCAGGGATGTTAAACGACTCATTATGTGCGTGTCGATGTGTCGAAGGCATGAATCGACAAATTGATCGATTTACTGTCACATTCCAAAAAAAGGGCAGTGTGCCTTTTTTTGCGGCAGCAGCACACAGTTGTGCTGCTGATAAGAATGAGCAACTGCACTTTCCTTTAAAAAACACTGCTGCCCGCCCGCTGTGTGTGTTCAGACTTCATCTGCATCAAAGCCTTTTTGATAATAAAAATTAGAGGCTTTAATTAAACGCTGTCCATGCGTCGGATGTGATTGTAACTTACTCTGCTGAAAAGAGAAAGTAACGGAGGGAGGTGGCTTACTGTACAGTCCCAGTCGCGCTGTCAGCTTGCCGACATGGCTCTGTGTATTCGGGCTCGAGACATAGGCCTATAAACAGATCGCGAAAGCCGTTCCCATAGACAACGTTAACGGGTAGGATATCCCCGGTTATCATTTTATCCATCAAACCAGGCCCGGAGTGGCTAATCGGGAGAACCGGGAGCATTCCCGGTGGGCCGCTCTGGTTTTTGGGCTGCGAGGGCCGGCCCAGTCATGGCACTGGGTTAAAATATCATTTTACCTATTGGTGCATTAAAAATCATATTATTAGTCCGCAGTTAAGTTACTGCTAATGGAAACTGACCATTTCCTACAGCTTCAGTTTCACATTAAAAGCATCTAACTGGCGTAACGTGAGATTACTTTTATTTTGAAGCAGAATTTAGGGCCTCCTAGCCCTGCTGCGTGTCTCTCTCTAGCAGCATGTCGGACTACGAGGTGAAAGATAACTTGTAATTCTGCGCTCATACCAAAGGCTTTATGAAAGTTAGTCACAGCCCCCAGTCATATATGTTCAATGCATGCTCGGGACAATGGCGACTGGAGCGTCGGCTGCACTGGGATGAGCCAGAATCCGAACATGTTGGCCTATTCGGATGAGCACGGATAATGAGATGATCGATCCGAATATGTTTACTTCGCGAATAATCTCGTTATTATTCAGGAAACAACTATTTATTTATTTTGCCTATCATGCACTAAATTGACGCGGCGCGTTCTGCCTTAACTTGAGTGGCACCTATCAGCTGTTCATCTCCGCTGCCGTGGCAGAAAAGAGATAGACCAGCTGCGTTTATGCATGGCCCCGTGAGCTGCGGTCTCTCCATTCCGCTGGATGTTTGTGACCCCGAGTCACCTTCAGTCCCTCCTGACTTTTATTTATTTCAAATCTCTGAACGTGAACCACGTCTCTTCATTTAATAAAATCGATCTTTAAATATTCGATCTGCAAACACTTCGCTTGTTTAGTTCATACAATCTGTTTATAACTAAGAGATTTGCTCAAAAAAAGTTTCGTTTTTGTGCGTTGATCAATTAGACCACTAGATTATAAAACGCTGTTTCCTAGTCTAAAGTAATTATTCATTGAACTAAGTTAGAAATTAAAAAAGAGAGGGAGAGAGAGAGATAGCGAGACAGAGATAGGCCTATGAGAGACAGAGGGAGAGAGAGAGAGTGAGAGAGAAGAGGGAAATAAACGGGCAAAATAAATCTTATCTAGATCGATGATACAACTTAGTTTAGTTAAAAATAAAAAGGGACAGAGATGAAAAAATAAAATAAATTGGGCAAGTTTATGATTTACTGTGATGTAATAGGCCTACTGTTTCAGACTCTGAATGTTCAATGTCCCACAGTCAAACGTGTAGGGGCTTAGACAGTTATAATGAGAGAGAGAAACAGATGAGTACAGTATGAGGAAAATATGCCTATCTCATTATTGATAATATGCCAATATTAAATCAATTTGAGGCTCTGAAGGGACAATAATTGTTGTTTTTTTCACACATAAGCCCATAAGCCCCAGCCACTTCCGGTTTCATATCCGAATACAGGTAGCCTACATATAGATAGGCTAATTGTGTTTGTTGAACAGATAGCCTACAGATAATGACGTCTCCGTACACTCCTACTGCACATAGTAGCACCATGGCAGGCACCTGAGTAGGCTATAGGCTAAACAGGAGCATTTGAGTCCACACAGTCTAAAAACACAGAATTACAAGGGTGCAGAGAACAGTGCACTTTTGCAGACGTACATATTAAGGTTGTTATTACATTACATTAATAATGTCGGCGTGAAAGTGGGCTGATCTGAGGCATGAAACTCCAGGGCTGAAAATGAGTCCCACTCCGGCCCTGCATCAAACCACAGAGTTTTTCTGAGCGGCGGCTCACTCGCTGACACTGGCGAGGTCTCCCGGTGATTTTCACTGTCACAGCGCTCCACTCGCTGCTTTTCCCGGGCAAAGGCTTTGTTTGAAGGTGATTGAACATCACGGTCGTAGACGAATATTATAACTGGCTGCATATGTTGCACTGTTGACCCACAGCAGACATTTAATGCGCGCACATTGCAGAAATGAAGCGCCTGCAGCGCGCTCGCAACCACACATGAACTAGCATCACGGACGTCTCCCATGTCCCCAAAACATCTAATAAAGTAAAACCCTCCGATTTACCGATTTCTATTTTTCTTGAGCACGAGTCGAGAATCGACACATTGTTCACATCCCTAGTTTAAGTTATCAGATTGTTCCTTCTTATTCCCTAACCTGCACGTCTTGTTCCCTGTCCTCAGCAGTAATCTACTGGAACACGCATACACTGTAAATAGAGAATAATTATGCTTTGAGTTGCAGGCTGAATTATAAAGCTTTACCAAATAATCAGCTATCACAGAATACGTTTACTTACCATGGCTTGTGGAGCAGCACAGCAGTGAAGTTAGAACTACAGAGAAATAACACTCAGGTTGGTTTCAGCTTTAACATGCAACAAGACTTCTGTTCACAGAAAAACAACCACATGCTGATTATTAATAATTATGAAAAAATATGGATTATTTTCCGTACACATTCAATGATTTTCAAAATGCTTGCCAAATTTCAATTGCAGAGACATGAGAGAATTTATTTGACATGCAGGCACCAAAGGTAAAACAAAATACAACTACTACAAACACACATTAATATAGTTTTACTCACCTAGCAGCCTCTGTAACAAAGATTCCTCCATTTTAGGTCCGTGTCATCTGAGACCATCACATTAACATTAAAAGGTCTCACACCAAGTCAAACCCACCTCCTTCCTCTCTGTCTATCAGTGTCAATGTTGTGGTTTCCTCTCATGCAGGTAGCAGGAAATGGACTTTTCTGCTTATTGTGTTACCACATTATACAGTCAAAACTAATGGCCTTTTCACACCTTGAAATTAACAAAATAAGTGACCAGTTTGGATGATATATAAATAATTTGAACATTATGTAAATTGTTTTTTAAAACTGATAAATTCATAGCAGATAATTACGAGCAGTTAATCTCTCTACTCTTCATCCACACCCTCAACCTGCCTGTTCAGCTGCACTTGAGAGAGCTTTGATGGCTACTTAGTAGCCTGGTTGTTGTTTTACCCACAACATCTCTGCAGCTGACTTCAACTGGGCACACCTTTGCTGCCGCGCTCTTCAGCGTCAGCTGCCAGCTCAGCGTACTTAACGATCTTACGTTCTTAGGCCCCCTCGACTGCAGCTTCCCAGGGCACAGTAAGCTCTATGACATAAACGCTGAGCTTCAGGTCTGGTCCGGACTGAGGTTCAATCCAGAAAACTGTAAGAGTAGCACAAACAGCTGACAACAGTATCGCATCGCTAGCCATTGTTTTAATTTGTTTGTTTGTTTCGTTCAGCGAGTACTCACATGCATCAAGCTGAAATGTTGATCTATTGTCTCATATTCATCGTTTGGTGTCAAACCCAAATGTTTCCAGTCTACAGCAAAAATAAAGGAATTGGCCTCACCGTTCCAATACTATTGGAGGGGACTGTACTATCTATGCCTAATACTAATACTTGTATTTACCGCCGCGCTTTCTAGACAGTCGCCTAGGCAACGCACATCAGCGTCCTCGGCTCACCCCCCTCCCCCCTCGGACACACACACAGTCCGTGGGTCAGCGGCCCAAAGTATTTTGGAGAGATACAGACTGCACTAAAAACAGACTGTAACTCGCTCAATTCTGAACTGATTTTCATTTGGTTTGTTATGAAGATAGAAAAATTAATCATGATACTGATTACGTGTTGGAATTAAATTCAGTTACGGGGCCGCTGACCCACGGACTTTGTGTGTGCTCACGGGGAACTTTAGGAGGGGGGGATGAGGAGGTGGGGATGAGGACGCTGACGTGCGTTGCCTAGGCGACTGCGGGCTTTCCAAGATGACGGCCGTTCTGCGCATGCGGTCCTCAGATCGTGTAGCGAATCGGCAGACTCCATTTTCGGGCGACGGTCGTTAGTCAGACCGGTGTGTCCTGGCCTTTTATTGTGGCCACCAGAACACCAGAACGTTTAAATGGGAACAGGTCTCCCTTAAAAAAGAGTCTCCGGTCTAAATGGGATTTACCTGTATAAATAAAGGTTAAATTAAAAAATAAATAAATAGATCTATGTAGACAGATTTGTGAACAATATTTGAGAGGGATGGTTATTTTGTGTATATAGAAAAAGTTTTAGATCTTCGAGTTAAAGGGACTCTTACCGATCCTGCAATTGAGAATTACAGCACTATCATACCATCCCGCCTCCCTCCAATGCCCCACCCCCTCATTCCCATCCCCGGTGTTTTATTTTTTTTTGTTGAAGAAAATGTATTTACACAAGCAGATTTACAACATACTGCCTCCGCGCACGCACGTGAGTTATATTGTAGCGGAGGAAACTCGTGGCTGTACCGGTACCGCGCTGATCTGCTTGTATCACTGGTTTCACTTCAGAGGTGTCGGCCAGAACACCACTTATGGCCAAAGGCGTCAGATTATAAGCATGAGACCAGGAGAGGAGGAGTAGGGTTTTATCCGCTCTTTATTTTCCTTCTTTCACAGGCACAGCCACATATAGATCGCGGGAAAAGAACAAAGGCTTAAACTCTGCTCGTGAGGAGATCGTTAGAACAACTGTTGCGACCCGCGAATCGCAGCCGCTAATAACATGCAAACTATATTATAACAGCGATCAGGACTGCATGTACATACTCACACACGGGTGATTCACATTTAAACTCAGATAGACACGTTTCCATGTGGAATGATCGCTTACTGCGGCAACTTGCACGCTCACACATCTGACCGAGGGAGAAGAGAAAGGAAACTTACTAAACAGGCTCTCTGGCCGACTGACGTCAAGGCCCTAACTGAACAAAACACATCTTAACACACTGTAAGAAATAACAACACTGTAACTTATGAACGTTGGGGCCTTTTCTACAATGGTCGCTACTCGCTACTGTCTGCCTTGGAATCAAAACAAACCCTCCAGTTGAGAGCAATACAGAAGCAGACGGCAAACAGACAGGTCCGTCAGCCAATCAAATCGTTCGGTCCGAATAATATCATTGGTTGAAGTTTTCACAAAATATTATGAGATTGAAATCATTGTTTTTTACCCCTGGTGGGTCTGTCTTGCATTTTAGAGTGTCATTACGTTATTAATACCATTTTAACCTAATCCAAAAAAAGTGTAAAAATGCATCAAAGGTAAGGGTAGCTTTAAGCGCATGAAAAATGGGAGCAAAAACAAAATTTTTGCGTTTATATATTTTTTTTCAGTGAAGTTATTATCAGCAGTATTATAGTGTAGGTTAAGTACTTTCTTGCCTGTAGGTGGAAGTTTTGGTGCAAAGTGCATCATGAAGCAGCTGCTCTATGCTCAGTGTCATCCCAGACAGAAACACAGACGTAAGAATCAGCTCTGCCCAGCAGAGTGCAATGTTGACTCGAGAGTGGTTCATATGATCGACTGTCTTCCTTCTCATCAAACAGTTCCTACAAGGGCAGTTCAGTCGAGCAGGAGACGAGGGACAAAATGGTTACTCACACATTTTCTCTTCTGTGGATCCTTCTGGCTCAAGCGGCTTCTGGTAAATATGATTGTTTTTTTGTTATTCATGTTAGAAATAGACTTTAGACTTTATTGTCTCCAAGGGGAAATTCTTTTTCAAGTCACAGTACAGTTATGGGCCGCACCCAGACAATAACAGATGGACAAACACAATAAAAATAACATGCCGACTGAATATTTAAACAGAGTGGGACTGGGGTGTTTTTATCTTGGCCTTTTGTTTAGTGCTGCTATGGCTGCAGGCACCAGGCTTTTGCCATAGCGAGCCCTCCTGCATAACAGGGCATAATGGTGAAGTGGCAGTTTTGTGGGTGTCGGTTGTCCTGTGCTATTGTGGATGTGATGCGTGAGATGGCCTTGAGATTGAGCTCTGACAATCTGGCTGTGGGGAGACTATGTTTCGAAGGATGAGTGATGGTGGGTTGGATCTGAGCGTCTGTCTCTGTAAATAAAATAAAAATTTTAACAAATGTTTAAGTATAAAATGTTCAAGTAAATGTTCATTAAGAAAGGCAGAGAAAAGAGTTTCTTTTTTTGTGGTGGGTGGAAAAAAATGTGCCAGAAAGTTACCACTGAAGGGGGCCTGTACACATCTGCATTGTTTTTTCAGCCATGATTCAGTCAGAACCAAGACATCTGGGTCAGCCTGAGACACTTAGATCTTAACATGGTCTAATATATTGTGCTGAAGCAAACTTCTTAAGTTTAAGTGAAAAAAACCCAAACCGTTTCTTGATTTGAGGATGTGTGGTTAGTTTAGCTTAGTTATGCTTATGTCCTGGTTTACAACAGCGGGGTGGTCCATCACAACTGAACTATTACACATTATAGGTACAGTTTTAAAATCACTACTGGAAATCCCAAGTGGTCTGTGGCGTGACCTGTATGTTCTGTGAGGAGGGATTAACGATGATCTGACAGACTGACATACAGGGATTGGGTTTTTACATTAATGGATGGTCCAGGCCAGGAGGGGTGCAAGTTGCATGGGCACTAGTGGTCATTGAGGCTGAGATAATAACCTCTTGACTGACCTGGTGTGGAGACAGTTTGCAAGAGGAGTGACGCTAGGAAACGATTTTATTGTAAACAGCATGTTGCTGGCCAGAAGATGTTTCCCTTGTTTGTTTAAATGTAAACAATCGTGGGCAAAGAAATTCGGTCTGTTCCAGAAGACGTTAAAATTGTCAACAAAGGGAATGCCCAAGGAGAGACAATATTGTTTGAGCCAAACATGAAGTTGGTGTGCGCGGCTGAATTTGACGTCACCAGGACGGAGTCGATTTTAAAGTCAGTTTTGTCGGGTTGATCCTCCTGAACGTCTGATGATGGCATCCTGCGTCGGGTGGAGAGGAGACAGCGGCGGCGTAGGAAGTGGCGGTGGGCAGCGAAGGGACAGCTGTGGTATCCCTGTCCACAGGTGAACCGTGGCCGTCCGGACGTAGCTGGAACAGAGGAGGAAAGCTAGAGCCATTTTCCATTGAAGAAAACTCCTGTAACTTCGAATCTGTTGCCAAGCTCCAGGCACTGCGGTACTGGGGGAGTCCGCGGACGACCACAATGTTTACCCTTGCGGGCTGTTGACCAAACGACTGGTTTAACAGGGGTCGCCTCAACAGCATTTGTCCTTCCCCTTTGTTGAGAGCTTGTGTAGCTGCCAGCTTTGGTTTTGCACCTAGTAGACTCCACCGATCGTTGGGTTTGCCTGACACAGCCCCGGACTCAGTGACAGGAGAAGAACCAGCAATGGCGGAGCCAGACCACGGGAGAGTAGGATCATCGCTAGTCATGCAGCGGGAGCCGCAGCCAGAGGATCTTAGGGTGACAATGTGCTTCATTTGAGTGGATGCAACAGAGGAGAGCTCCATGATGATGTCATTTTTACCCCTCAGATCCTCTCCGTCAGTAAGGTAAGGTTGCATCCACAAGTAGCATGGTGGTAGCTGGTGCTAGCTTGCTGTGTGGAGCTGCTGGGTGCTGTGCAGAGTTGATGGTATTCATTGTAGTGTAGATGGTGGAGGCTTGGCGGGGATGGTGGAGCTTGTGCTGCTGCTAACAGGTGAGCTTGTGCGGCTGCTAACGATATAATAGGTCACTGGCAGCACCCAGCGAGGTGCATACCGTTTATTGGGAACAATTAAATTAGTTATTGATTGTAATGAGTCAGTATTAGTGTTCCCAGTTTACAGATTAACAGAAGATGAAAAAAACACTTCTGTTTCCAAATAAAATAGTTCTGGATCCATAGTATGGGAGTGGTGAAGGATGTGGAACAATCAATAAAATGCGCACAATCTTTGCCACGTGCAAGTTTCAAATTGTTGATGGAAAGTACTAAAGAATATTTTAGCCCATATCGCCCAGTCCTAATTCTACATTAATTCCATGATTTTACTCAAGTAAATATCTGTTAAAAGCTTCGTTCTTAAATAGTAAAAAAATAGATTAATCGTGATTAATTTATTGATCAATTAATCGAGATTAATCACAGAAAATTGTGCGATCAATTAGTTAATTTTCTTTTAATCTATTGACAACACCAATTCTTTTACATTGTTTGAATAATAATAATATAGTGATACATCAGTTTTGACCAAGTATTGAATGTTTCCATGTGTATGAATATCCTTTGTGTCTAAACCGATGTAGTGTTGACTGTTGTTTCCTTTTGAAATGTGTTTTAATTAGGCCTGTCAAGCGATTAAAAAAAAAATCTAATTAATTACAGGCTCTGTGATTAATTAATCTAAATTAATCGCATACTTATATGACACTTTTTTTGCCTGTTTATAAACAGCTGTAGACTATCCTACAGTTCTCTCTCTCTCTCTGTCTCTCATAGCTCTGTCTCCTCTCCTTAAGCTGAGAACACACCGGGCGCGTTGGCGCTTTGGGCCAAAGTGACCAACGCGCCCGATCTGGCGCGTGGTCATTTTGTGTCAAAAAATTGGCCAACGCGCCCAAAAGCAACGCGCCTACGTCATGGCCTACGTAGATAAGCCCGCCCGAAACTTATTTTCCCCTGCTTTTTCTATTGCTGATCAACCATGGCTGAGATAATCCCCATCGCTGCGCTCTATCTTTTGTGGGAGTCCGAGGAACGGAGCTACGCAGCTAGTCTCCCCCGATATATTTATTCCCCTAATCAACCATGGCTGCGATCAGATCCGACCCGACACAACAGCGTTCATGTCCACACAAAAACAACTTCTACACGGCCAACAATTGTGCCAAAAAACAAATAAACAGCAAGTGAACGGAACAAATAGCCTTAAAACAGCATTGCAGATTCACGCCACTCGGAAATGAACACAAACAGCAAGGCAGCACCATACCAAACACATTTACAGCAGCATTGTGCACAGGGCAGTAGAAAATAAAGGCAAGTAGCCTACATTACCTGGCTGTGACGGGACCGTGGCTGGCGTAGATAGCCTATAGGGCAGGCATAAACACCGGTGCTTCGCTGTACTCGTTGTGAAAGTTCCCCGGATTTAGCCGTTATGTTTGGGTTCATTATATGGAGGTGGTGGCCGCACACAGCCGGGTGAGTTAGCTAACGCTATCCGACCGGTGCTAACTTGGTTTATCGGCTTAAGCACAGCCACACATATTCACTGAATTAACCAGGAAGCCCATTCTCCTGGCTCACTTTCCCCACCCGAGCGGCTTCATATCACCAGCCAGCCGCATTTCATCCACGGTGTTTATACAGTCTCGCACACACAGCGGTGATTATTTGCTCCTGGTTCACTTTCCCCACATCTTGTAACCCCGAGCGGCTTCATACAGCACCAGGCAGCTAGCCGTAAATACATTTCCTACTCGGTGTTTGCCTCTGTGTTGTCACGGTCTCGCACACACAGCGGTGATTATTTGCGCCTCCATTTTGTCTCAGATTTTTCTGTCCTCCGGCTCTCTGCCAGTGACGTAGGGTCAAGCTCACCGCTGATTGGCCAACGCGGCTAAACGTCACGCGCCGGATTGTTGAAAGTTCAATATTTTCATCTTTTTTTGACGCTTTGCCGGCGCGGTGACGCTTTGGCAACGCGCCCAAAGCAACGCTTTGCCGCGGCCAACGGATCCTCGCGCCCCAACCAATGGTTCCCTATGCAAAAATAGGATTTTTCAACGCGCCCACCACACCCAACGCGCCCGGTGTGTTCTCACCTTTAGTCAGGTTTCTAGGCTACATGAAATAAAAGTAGGAACTCGGGGCGAATTTTCTAGTTAAAACCACAAAAAAACCAGCAGGCTAAATGAAGACTGTCTATCTCCAAAACAGACAGCGCTGCACTGCCACAGCTCCACATAGCCCCGACTCATTCGCCATCGTACTACTCAAAGCCAAAAATATTGAGACACACACACACACACCGACACACACATACACACACACACACACACACACACACACGCAGCTAGCAAACGAAAGTGAGACACGGAGGAAGATTGAGAGATACTTGAGTTTTGAACCTACATTGTTGCGCCCACTAAATGAATAATTCACAGACACTGCGGAGAATAAAATAAGCTGTCTTCTTACCTTCATGCTTATTTGCCCGAAACATCCCATAACACATCCATAGAGCCCTCGGCCCCTTTCCCCTGCTTCTTTCTTTACTGTTTAATCCCGTGCGGGCCGCCCGCAAGCTGCACAGGTGCAGCTGCGCTATCGTCTCACCCCTTTTGCACCGGGTCAAAGGGCAATATAGAAGTGCGATTAATCTGCGTTCATTTTTTTAATCTCGTTAATTTTTCTGTGATTAATTAATCGAAATGAACGCAATGATTTGACAGCCCTAGTTTTAATACGTTTTTGTTTTTTTTAGACCCACCATTGGAAGTAGTAATTGGACAAAATGTCACTCTACAATGTGTTGCTGGTGACGCCTTCATCATAGCTGTGGAGTGGACCAGAGATGACCTGGGGCCTTCAGAATACGTCCTCTTCTACAGAGACGGACATACAGATCCAACCCACCAGCACTCATCCTTTAAGGGACGGGTGCAGCTGGCGGACGAAGGACTGAAGGATGGAAACATATCTTTAGTTCTGAGGGACTCGAGAATCACTGACAGTGGAACGTACGAGTCCCGAGTTGCAGGAGGTCGTTCAAGACGTCAAAAGAGAAGCATCATTGGCGGTCCGCCAATCAGTACCATCAGACTGAAGGTTGTTGAACTTCAGGTTGACCCAGGTGAGCTAATGTTGTTCAGTGAATCGGCTTTTCATTCCTGAGAGTCAAATAATAATAATAATTGATTGGATTTATATAGCGCTTTTCAAGGTACTCAAAGCGCTTTACAGGGTTCCAGGTTCAATTCGTTCACACACAGTCATACCGGTGGTGGTAAACTACGATAGTAGCCACAGTTGCCCTGGGGCAGACTGACAGAAGCGAGGCTGCCATTCCGCGCCATCGGCCCCTCCGACCACCACCTCAAACGTACAGCAGTCATACACATTCACACGAGGCAAGGTGGGTGAAGTGAGTCAACATGAAGAGAAGCTGTATCTAATGTGTGTTTTGATTTTCAGGTTTCGAGAGTGAAGGCCCCATGTGGTGGTGGATTGGACTGGCAGCAGGATTATGTGCACTGGTCTGTTTATCTGTTGGGTTTTTTCTTGTTCTCAGAAAAATCAAAAGACCTTTTAACAGGAATTCAAAACCGTCTGTTGCTTATAAAGCAGCAGGAAATGTCACTGAGCCTCTTAACACCTGACAATGATCAGTGGATTCTTTTAAATCTGACGTTTAAGGCTCTGGACCATGACGGTCTGGTTCACCAGAGCTTACCAATGTTTTCCCCTTTATGAATTGCTACCTTGCCGCGGTGAAGGGGCTAGCGAACTGGTCCCGCGTGACAAATATCTCTATGAGGGACGAGTGAGACTAAATGCAATTTATATTTGCCCACTTAGTCAGAGATGGAAAGAGCTTTAGGCTCCATTAGAAGGGCAAGTTTATTTCTAAAGCACAATTCAGACACAAGGCCATTTAAAGTGCTTTACAGGAAATACATCAAGATTAAAATACATCAAGTATAGAATACACATTAGGAAAGTGAATATAAAAAAAAATAAAAGAAAAAAAAGCACCATTAATGAGATATCATCATACTATAACAGCAGAACAAGACAGACAATCACCACTCCAGTGCAGCTGCAGTGTGCAAAGGCTATAGAAGCGTGATTAATCTACGTTCAATATCAGATTAAGAACTCAATCAGTTTTAGTTTATACAGAATAAAGGGGAAAAACCTAATAAAAACTAGTAACTAACTAAGTTAAATGGATTTGAAGATTTATCCTGCTAATTTGAACCGTGAATAAAAAAAATAGTTTGAAAAGCATAAAAGTTATAGGGGAGAGTGGCCTAAATTGTGCAACTTTTCACTCAAAGTGACTTTAAAGTAAGGCCTTGACAGTAAAGTCTCCAACTCAAATATGTACATATATTTCAAGGTGTTGTGCATCCCTGGCAATAAAAACTTTGGATCTGGAATAAACTGTTGAAGAAATATAGCTTTCGGAAAAAAAGTTGTCTTGATGCACAACTTGCCCCCGGTGTGGTGTAAGTTGTGCGGTTGGAGAGAATACCATGGGGTGAATTGTGCCATTGATATATATCTCATAAACTGTAATGCAAGACAAATCCATTAGACAATCACTTATTTAAGGTGTATTTAAAGTAAATAAAGTAAATAGTTGACAAAGATTGAAGGACAATTTTCTTAAACAAGGCCTAGCAGATCTAATGGTTTTACCTGCAAAGCTCACAATGACAAAGTCACCACCATCATCTTTCTGGCCATTTGAACTTTCATCAGTGGTGTCGTTAAGTGGAATTGAGATGTCACTCTCTTCTGAGCTACTGTAGACAATCACTTTCTTTTGGTGACCAGCGTATACAGGCATGCCACTGGCACAACTCTCAGAAATGTACTTTGCACTAGTTGCTCCGTGCTTGTGGAACCAACTGCCACCTGACACATGTGATTCCCTCTACATTTCTGCCTTTAAATCAAGGCTCAAAACCCATATGTACACCCTGGTGTTTCCTCCCCATTAACTATCTTACCTCTGCACTACTATCTGTGTTTATGTGGATGTATGGGCTTTATGTCTTTTATTTTGGTTATTGTTATTTTATTATTTATTTAATTGTTTACCTACTGAATGCACTATGTACAGCACTTTGGACAGTGCAAACTGTCATAAATGTGCTTTTATAAACACATTTTACTTACTTACTTACTTATAACCCTCACCCAGGCCCTTTGGCACAAATCACCCCAATCCCAGAAATTTGGATAATAAGCATGATGCAGCAATTTAGGGCTGACATCGTGCTAACTGTATAGACTCAAAATGTAGCATACCAAAGCACTAAAACATGTGTCAAATGTTTTCAAACTTGTCTATAATTGTTCAGACACAATAATCAAAAAACCTTGATCATGGAAATTTCACTTTGAAAGGCAAAGTGAAATGTCTCCCTTCTTTACAGGATAAGTCAAATGGATGGCTCTTCTTAAATATGTGGTCACATTTCCAATTTCTTCCACGGTTTTCTAGAAACAAGGGGTGGCACAACTTCCAAAATGCACAACTTAGGCCACTCTCCCCTATGTTCAATTAAAGCACTTGTGTGTCAAAAGAGTGAATTGTTTCTGTCCGGGCCGAGCAGAAACCTTCAGGAGCTCAAAATTGAAAAGACTTTTAGACTTTTAGACTTTAGACTTTATTGTCCCCAAGGGGAAATTCTTTTCCACATCACATGTACATTTATGGGCTGCATGCCGACAGACAATAGACAGACACAAAGTAAACATACATACAGGATATATAAACAGGGTGGGACTGGGGTGATTTATCTTGGCCTTTTGTTGAGGGCTGCTATGGCTGCAGGCACCAGGCTTTTGCCATAGCGAGCCCTCCGGCACAACAGGGACCTGTACCTGCGTCCGGAGGGCATAATGGTGAAGTGGCAGTTGAGTGGGTGTGTGTTGTCCTGTGCTATTGTAAGTGCGATGCGTGAGATGGCCTTGACATTGAGCTCTGACAGTGTGGGTGTGGGGAGACCGATTAATTTGGCAGCAATGTTTGTGACAAAGGTTCACGAATAATAATAATTTAACAATCTACAGCAGACCCTGTTTAATTATAGACACAAATAAACAGCGATAATGGAATTATGCAACAATCTGTGAACTACATCAATATATTTATGTAGCAAAATATTAAATCAATATTAATAATAAAGACAAATAAACAGTGCTTTAATGACCAAAGCAAAAACATTATCATATTTTCAAATTTGTAAAAAGAAAGAAATTTTTAATTTATTCAAAGATAATTTTTCATCTAAATTCAGCGAACCTTTGTCAGCCCAAAGCACTGATTGATCACATACTTCATGGTTTAAACGGAAGCTTTAAAACTCAGATTTAACAGAAAAAAAGTGTCTCAGAAAATTATGATCTACTGTTAAAATGTCAGATGTAAAGGTCTCAAACTTTTATTACATATTCAATCTGCAGCTTGAATCTTGCACTTGTACTTTCATGTGTTAGAATTAATCCGTTATTTTTTACATTTCAAGTTAACTGTGATAAACGTCTGTAATTAAGTACCTTATAGTGTTCCTATCCAAAGAGTCGCACGTCCAAAGAGTCAGGGAGCCGCACGTCATATCTACTGTTTGTATAAATAAACATAAACATATGAATGTAATTACCTGAACACTTAATGTGCAGAGGGATATGGTTATGAAATAATATGAATCATACAAAAAGCCCAATGTTTTATTCATTTGGGGCGGCAGTGGCGAAGTGGGTAGGGAGTTTGCCTCTGGTGTGCAGGGTCGGAGGTTCGATCCCCCGTCTCCCCGCCACATGTCGAAGTGTCCCTGGGCAAGACACTGACCCCCGAATTGCTCCCGATAGTTAGCTTAGTTAGCTTAGCACCCTAGTGCTAAGCCTACCCTGCGTGGTAGCTGCTGCTATCGGTGTATGAATGTGTGGGTGTGTGACTGGGTGAATGTGTACAAAAAAAAACAATGTAAAGCGCTTTGGGTCTGTGTTTTGTTTTGTTGTGTTGTATTGCTTTTTATTATTATTATTATAAACGGAGATATAGCGCTATACAAGTCCATTTACCATTTACCATTCAGTATTTGCACTATTTGCATTTCTATTTTGTTACAATTTCCTTTGTACCATTTACTTAGACCTTTTATTATGAGGTGAATTTGTGTCTCGATTAACTCCTTAGGTGCTTACTTGAATCGAGACAATCGGTGTGTTATCAATTAGCTTATTTTTGGTATCTTTTGGTTTCAGTTTATTCAGAGTGTTGTATTGAGTATCACTGGGATACATACGTAAAGAACATGATGCAGTTTAGAGCCAGAGTCTCATGATTCAATTGTAGAATTGAACTGAATCTAATTTTTGGATAAAATAATTAACCAAAGAGTCTAATGCTTTTAATGAATTACAGGCGTTAACATGAGATTGAAATAATTGATGCAAATGTTTTAAATTTTAATCAATGGACGTAATAATGAATGAGAAAATGACCTGCGCTCAACTTTAATAACAAAAAAAGAGCTATAAAAAAGTCAGTGTTGTAAACTGAACTGAGTTTGATGTTTGTGTTGATGCTTTTAACTGTTGTGTACATATAAATAAAAATAAAAGGACAACTTGCTCTTTGATTCCAGGTTTGCTGTGCATCATTATCAGAAAGCCCTCTTTCCCCGGAGACATGACTCTTTTCACAGCTGTAGAAACGTTGTTCTACACATAATATTTAGGTAAGAAATATCTGGGGGAAAAAAAATAATAATGTATGAACACATACTCAGTTTGCTAAAAGAATGGTGTTAGAGCGTTGTTGGATCGTCACAAAAATTCGATCAGAGCTGAAGTCATGAGTTGTTTTTAACAAATGTCGGCTGATGAAACATTTGACATCCTACTGAAATCTGAAATTGAACAAACAAACATCAGAGTACTGAAGTCACTGACTGACTCATAGCCTCCCACAACTCTAAAAATAATCTGATCTGCTTATGTTTTGTGACTTATAAACCTAAATACATTTATTATAGCGCCCCCTCTGGTTAATTTGGATTATTCAGAGTCATGCCAGGTCAGTTTCATTTATGTGGAAGTAATTAGAGACCTTGTTTATCAGAGATCTGATCCTGTTGAAACCTGTTCTCACACCCTCCAATTCCCCCCGGAGCGCAAACAACAAAGAAAAATGATGAACACAGAGAAACAAAGACCCTAAATACAGTCCAACAGGCAGAAGTAATTTACTCAGGGCCGGCTCTAGACTTTTTTTGGGTCCTAAGCAGAATAGGTTTTGCCCCCAAATTGCTCAGCTCAGTGTTTTCTCTTCATTTGTTGGTGAACATTGCTCCAAATGTCAGTTTTTGTTCAGGAAGTTCAGCTTTTATTTTCTTATTGTCTCATGTTAATTGATAATATAATTTCAGGGGGCTCCAAGCAGTAATGAACAATTCAACACGTGTGACTGATCAGCTGTTTGGTCATCGTATAGTCCCTCCTGCCGCTACGTGAATCATAATCGCCACATAATGTCTCGGTCACATGATAGCAGTAAACACGGGGAACATGCATCGAAACACAAAGCTGTGTTACTGTAAGTAGCGTATAACATCATCTTCAGACCAAAGTAGTCGAGTTTATCCGCTCCAACAGCTTGATGGAAACACACCTAAGAAGTATATTTCATCCCCCTTTTTTTCAGAAATTTCAAAAGAAAAAAAGGAATCCCTTTACATTTAGATGGAGACATGGCTAGTACAGTCTTCTCCGGTTAACCCACGTTTTTTTTTACCAGACGGAAGTCTACGTGGAGTTTGAGAATGTTGCTCATCTCCCACTTCTCAGACTTGACTGAGTCTGACTAAGATGTGGTTTAGTTTGTGAGAAACACGTTGTGAAACCATTCGCTTGTTCCCTTTTTTAGAACTCTGAAATGTTCATTATTCATACTCTTTATCAGCTTTTACCACCGGGCCTAAAAAAAATTCTAGGGGAAACACTGAGAGCTGTATGTTTCATAGATGCTCTGAATGTTTTCTGCTTTGTCTCTGTGACCACAATGGTGATGATTCACAAGTGTCATTTCCCCTTCAGCATTAAATGTGAGGAAGTTTCTAGACTGCGGCTGTTAACGTTTGTTCCACTTTTGGTCACGGCCAGCAGCTATGCAAAATATTGTATTAGTCAAATATAAAAACCATCATGTGGATGTGGTTGGAGCTCAGTCACCGGATAAGAGTCTAAGAGCAAACATTTTTAATCAGGCCGAGTCACCTAGCTTTATGTTTCTCCTCCTGAACACTAACTCCTGTATCAGGGCGGCAGTGGCGAAATGGGTAAGGAGTTCGCCTCTGGTGTGCAGGGTCGGAGGTTCGATCCCCCGTCTCCCCGCCACATGTTATCGGTGTATGAATGTGTGTGTGATTGGGTGAATGTGTACAAAACAATGTAAAGCGTCTGTGAAAAACGGAGATAAAGCGCTATAAGTCCATTTATCATTTGTATTTGTGGTATAAACAGCTGCATTTGATGTCAGCGGAGTCTTGTTTACCGTGATAATAATGTAATGTGTTTTTGTCTCATGTCGTGTGGAAATTTTTTTATGCCAAGGGGTAAATATAATACTCACCTGGAAAAACCTGAGAATTAAGTTTTGTATGTCTGAATAAAATTCTTTTTTTAAATGTATATATCCACCTTCTGTCATTTATCTTTCCTTTCATACAACAATATACAGAGAAAATTCGATTTTTTTCAGGCATATTTCGAATGGTAGAATTAATTGTGATTAATCCACAGGTACCGTGTGATTAATCTGATTAAAAATGTTAATAGTTCGACAGCCGTACTTAAAACACATCTTTTTAAAAAAACATTTTGCTAAATTGTCTTTTATAGGTTCGCTTTATAAATGTTTTAACTGATTTTATTCTCATTGACTTTTCTTTTCTTTTCTTTTACTTCTCTGTAGCACTTTGAGATTCCTGTAATATAAAGTGCAAAACAAATGAAATGTATTATTATCATCATTGAGTCCATCCTCACCTCATCCATCATTAGCCTTGTTTGAGTAGGAGTTGTTTATGACGCAATTATGACGCGCGTCTTGCTGAGCGCACAGCATTTTTGCAGCATTTTGCTGTGCGCTCAGCAAGACGTGCGTCATTGTTGCGTGGGTCTGAGCAACATGGCTCCTATTCAAACAAGGCTATTGTCTGGCACACTGCTGCCAAAGCTAAGTACAAGAGGAGAGTGCTGCCAATCATACTCTGCTGAGAAGGTGATTGGCTGCCACCTTCCATCCCTCCCCTCCCCTCCCCTCCCCTCCAGCTCCTGGGCTGTGATGCTGGAGGCAGGATGTTTGCCCATCCTGGTCAAAGTCTGTTTGAGACTCTCCGCTCTGCCAGGAGGCTGCGGCCACGTGAACAGTTTCTTCCCCTCTTCAGTTAACAGGTCCCGGGACCCCCACCCCCACTGACACTGACTCTGGCATTCATACCCTCAAATATATGCATAACAGAATTTATAAAGTATTGTGATTTATAGTATCTTTTATTTCATTCTTTTTATCTTATTTTTAATGTTATCTCTTATGTCTGTGTGTTTTATATATTGTGTTTATGACAGTCACTGTTTGTTTATGTCTAAATGTATGCACCTTATTCACCAAGACACATTCCTTGTCTGTGTAAAACCCTTCTTAGCAAAAACACATTTTCTGATTCTGATTCTAACATGTGTTTAAGCAGCTCATACTTGTGTGTTATTTCTGTGGAAAACAAAAACTGCAGAAGCTGTTTGTAAAGAAACTTTCAGTTCTTAGGCTCCAACAATGACAACAGAAACTAAGACACAATAGATAAATATAGCCTAACATTTACAAAATACAATGTGAAATAAGGTCAAATAGAAAAAGGTGCTGCTGTGTGGCCTAAACATACTGATAATCTAGGAAGTCTGGTTCCTGATGAGACTGATGTGCATACAAACATATTTACTTTATTGCACAAAACAGGAACTCTGTCTGTCTCAAGGCACAACACGCCTCAACCTGTACAGGCCTGTTAAACCAACTGTCTGGTCTGGCAGATGGCCGCTGACGTCAGTTTGAATAAATAACTGCCTGCTTCCTGTTCTACGCAGAACAGAGAAGTAATACATTGTGACCGTGCATGCTGCAGCTTGTAGTAGAAGCTCCTCCTGGTTTTACTTATCTGTCATCTCAGTTTTCTTTATATGTAAATACTTGAGTTAATGCAGCTACCAAAGTATTCCTGCTTCACACAGCTTCTTAATATGACGACAATCCCCAGAGCAATTTGATAATCAAACGGCTCAGCTCTTTGTTTAACTTAATACGGGCAGATTATGTTTGCTGCTTCAGGGCGTGATGCTGGCTGGGTGCCAAGTTACACTGAGGGAGGAGCGGAAGGGGGTCTTCATGTCACTAACAACAAAGCTGAGTCCGTGTGGGTTCAGGGGCTTTTTACTCAGTGACATGCTGTACATTTCCCAACAGTCACAAGAAAAATCAAAAAACGGGAACTTCCCTTCTGACACAAAAGTATTTCTATATCACACATGGACCAGTGTGATGGTTTATTCTGTTATTAATCATCCCAGCATCCTCTGCACTGCTGTGTTCTTATTAACAGTTCTCACAGTTTTATATTAGTTATAGGCCTATTATAGTTAAATGTTTATTTTTACAGTTCTGTTTTCATCTGCAGTTTTTCTTTTTCCATCTCCCTCTGTGAGACTAACTGGCCTATAGAGCTGTTAAGCGGAAGTCACATAAAGCTTTCCTGAGAGCCCTGGCATTGTCACTACACGAGATCGTGTAGCGACAGGCATGTATCAAGAAAGAGGGGGCGGGGGAAAATTCTCATCCGACCAACAGAGTGAAGCGTCCCGTGTTGCCCCCTGCTGTCTGTCTGAACAAACAGCATGGGGCATGAGAGCAGGAGATAACAAAAACAAAGAACAGATACAGGCAGACAAATTGCCTCAAAAAAATTATATTGCTCATGTAGCCTACTGATCGTTGACGTTTTTCTTCAATCTTGCATCTCTAGAAATATTTAATTTCTCATTCAGTGATAGCATTTAAAAGACAAAACAAACAACCGAATTAATATCAAACAGTCTGTCATACATAAACCGGGCCGGTAGGTGGCGATGTGAAACTAAAGCTTGTTTTGCGATCCACACCAATAAACAGCGTAGAAAAAGAAAAAGGTGATTTCTGGAGGAGCTTTTAGTAGCATAACGTGGCTAACCGTTGGTAAGAAATAACCACTTTTAATACAATAAAAGCCGCATTTAGGGTATTTATAATGTACTTATTTATTTAAGGTATCACTCAGTTACTTGAGACAGCGCTAAATGTATCGGCAGAGTGAATTATTCAACGCAAAAAACCCGAGATGCTAACGCTAGCTCAACGAGACGCACACAGACCTATTCATTCGTTATTCAGCCCATTCTAAACTATAAACGGTCTATTTCTCTCTAATAAAGCCCAGTTCAGACCAAAGATTCACCTTGCAACTGCTTGCGACGAGACGGTTTTAGAACGTCGCAGGGGATAAATCGCAGCAGTGTGAACTGCTCGTCGCAGCGCGTTGCAAGCCGTTGCAAGGCGTCGCAGAAGATTTAACATGTCAAATCGCAAGGTCCAGTTTTAGAACGTTTCGGCGGTCTCGTCGCAAGGAGTTGCAGTTGCAAGCAGTTGCAAGGCGAATCTTTGGTCTGAACTGGGCTTTAACAAACTCTACTTATACTTTAAGTTGAAATCACGGCAGATTAAGGTGTATTAACCATAGTGTGAGTGTGTAAATGTACTCAGTTTATGAATAGAGTCTGGTGTGTGCGACAATTATTTTAAATCAATGTATTTGGTATAAAGAGACGTTTACAATAACGGTTGAATAACGGTTAAAATACGCTACAATTGGTCGCATTTTAAAATATTTTCCAGTCGGCCTAACTTTCTTTGGTTTCTATTATTTGAGTGAATTGATGTGTATATAAGCGTCAGCATCTATCTATCTATCTATCTATCTATCTATCTATCTATCTGTCTATCTGTCTGTCTGTCTGTCTGTCTGTCTGTAGTTTACTGACTAGGTTTCAAAGATACATATATTTTTTTATTTTTAAAGGTGTAGTCAGTGATTCTGGAGAACGCTTGTTGTCAAAATCAATGTTTGTCAAAATCAGTGAATATCTCCTCATGATCCACTACCTGTCTGTACTGTGTGTGCGCTGGAAAAAAAACATAGCCTTGGCTCTGTACACAGGCATGTTGCTAGCTGTGGTGAGCCCCTTTTGAGTGCATACCCTTTGTTTACATACTAGTTTACAGAGCCTAGGCTGTGTATTAACACTGGATTTCTTTCCAGCTCACAGACAGGTAGTGGATCATGAGGAGATATTCACACAGTACAGACAGGTAGTGGATCATGAGGAGATATTCACACAGTACAGACAGGTAGTGGATCATGAGGAGATATTCACACAGTGCAGCCAGGTAGTGGATCATGAGGAGATATTCACTGATTTTGATAAAAAGTGATTTTGACAACAAGCGTGTTTTAGCTTTGCATTTGTTTTACTCGACATCATTGCAATTGACACTCACTCACTCACTCACTCACTCACTCACTCACTCACTCACTCACTCACTCACTCACTCACTCACTCACTCACTCACTCACTCACTCACTCACACACACACACACACGTACATGTTGGAGCTAAAATGTTCAAACCATTCTCTTCTAGTTAACTAACAACCATTCTTTTTAAATTTTATTTTTCAGATTCAAAGCGTAACCCGAGGCGCGCTGTGTGTCGGCCATGGCGGACATTAAGAA